>NC_133619.1:528049833-528237333 GCF_048593235.1 Sminthopsis crassicaudata | reverse complement strand
CGCATTGCCTTGTGTTTCAGATTTTCTCCTTTCTCCCCACCCCTCCCCTAGATGACAAGCAATCCATTATATATTATATACGTTAAAATATGTTAAATCCAGTATGTGTAAACATATTTATACAATTATCTTATTTATGCAACCTCTTTTTACTCACTAGATTGAAAGTACTTTGAGGGCAAAAGCTTCAGTTTTTTTTCATCTTTATATCCCCAGTGCCACGCTTACAATCTAAGTAATGTTTTCAAGTGAATGGTATCAATGAGATGTGGTCTAAAGAATATAAGATTTGGAGTGAAATCTGGACCCTGTTACTAGCTGTCAGCCTGATCTATATCACATTCACTCTCTGATTTGCAGTGCTTTCATCTTGTAAAATAAAGAGATGAGGCTGAATGATCTCTGAGCTCTCTTACACCTCTAGAGCCCATAACCTGATGAGATTCAAATAAAAGAGCAGTGGGTTATAGGTTCTTTCTTAGGAATGTCTAGAAATGTCCAAAAATCAGGCAGCCAGTCAGAAGAGAAGCAATGAGACAAGTGATCTACTAATCCTAGCAACTTATACTAATGAATTCCTATGAATTAACATCCATTTAGTCCAATCATATATTCCTATCAACTGTACTTGTGCAATATATTCCACTGAAAGCTGCTGGAAGAAGAAACAGTGGACAATTTTAATGCCATTCTTTTTGGGTTGGTGTTATTGACTCATAAATCCAACTTGAGATATATCAATTAATCAACAAGTTTTTTTTTTTTTTTTTTTTTTTTTTTTTTTTTTTTTAATAAGTGTCCGCTTATTTTGTACCAGACACTAAGAATTTGGTGCAAAAATGAAGCAGTTCCTGCCCTCAAGCAGCTTACATTCTTCAAAGAAATAATAGCAATAAAATAATAATAATTATCATGTACTTAATGCTTTCCAGCTTGCAAAGCACTGTACTTCTCATTTGGTCTTCACAATAAAACTTCAAGATGCAATTACTGTCTCTCTTTTACAGATAAGGACAATGGGATTGAAAAGGTGTCAATAATTTATTCTATGTGCTGTACCATCAGATTGCTTCCTATTCATAGATAATCAGGGAAACTTAGTGGAGACAGAGAATGGGTCTATAAGTCTAGAATGCAGACATTACGCAGAGTGCCTTAATATACAAAGACTTTTGACCTTGAAAGGATTTTTTTCCACCAAGAAACTTATCCCTCTCTAGTAAAAACTATAAGAAGTAGAGAACCGGGTGCTGCTCCTGGAATAATAAGCAGAGGAAACAAGTGGACTGGGGCCTCATAGCATGTTCACTGTGCAGAAAACAGGAGAGAACCCACTTCTCTACTTCTTATATCAATAGGGAAAATCAAGAAGGTACTTTAGAAGGAAGTGGCATTTGAGCTGAACCTTATATTATTATATATTACATGTGGGCAGGGCTGGTGAGGTATGTTGGCTAAGTGTTGTGTATATATGTGTTGTATATATGGTTATATATATATATATATATATATATATATATATATGTGTGTGTGTGTGTGTGTGTGTGTGTGTGTGTGTGTGTGTGTTGTGTATAGCCATGGTTACTTGGACAAATACAACAATCCCATCCTCTGACTTTTACTAGCCTGTTTGATTTGTGGGATTTCAGTTCTCCTTTTCTGTGACTCCTGATGATTTCTGTCCAACTTATTTATGTAGCTTGCCAGTAAAAGGAAGCTCCTTCTAAGCTGACCAGCACTTGAAAACTTGGGTTATTTTGAGTAATGAGTCCATACCAACACCCATTTCCCTAATTCATTGGATTTCTATGGCACTGTTTCTGGCAGAGTGGTTATAAAAGATCTATATAATAGATCAATAGGATATCAATATCAATAGGGAAAATCAAGAAGGTACTTTAGAAGGAAGTGGCATTTGAGCTGAACCTTAGAGCTTCAAGTTTTAAGAGCTGCAGGAAGAACATTACATGAAAATGGTGGATAGCCCATGCAAAGGAGTGGAGGCAGGAAATCAATCAGTCAGTAAACATTTATTAAGTGTCAGACACTGTGCTAAGCAGTGGAGATACAAAGAAAGTTAAAGGAATTTTTGTTTTCAAAGATCTTGCAGTCTAATGAGAGAAATAACATAGAAACAACTATGTATGTGCAGAATAAATTGAAAATAATCACCAAAAGGAAAGCACTAGAATTAAGTTAGATTAGGAAAGACGACCCATAGAAGGTAGAATTTTAGCTGGGACTTGAAGCCTGGGAAGAAGGGTGAGTGAGATAAGGAAGGAAAACAGACCAATTTGACTTGTATGTTGACATTCTTTAGCAAATTCACTAAAAATCAGTCAATATCTGCAGAAATTTTTGTAATTTAGACAAATGGAAAAGACAAGAGTCCTTCAACTGAAACTGTGATGTTGCTTTAATCATTAGGTTCTTAGTAAGTGTGAATTGATTGAAATGAATTGTTTAGATATGCAGATATGCAGAAAAAAGGCAAGTTCAAGCTAGTTTCCACAAGATCAAATAAATAAAGACAAGCTCATGATAGACATTGTGAATGAACAGGTATCATTGATTATTAATTCTGATGAGAATGAAATCTGAGGATTGTTTATTGATTTTAATTATCCATGTTATTTATCCATACCTTCTCCTTAACACTGAGTAATTGTATGGAAACAATTGTTTCCAAGTAAAGTAAGAAACAATAACAACAACAAATAATAATAACAATAAACAATAAATAAAAGAAGATTAAACAATAACAACAAACACCAAGCAAAGATCAATGGTGAAAAATATGAGAGCAGAGGAAGCAGGAGATGTCCCTTTGGGAACTTGTGACAGCCTGGGAAACCAACACTGTAAGTCCTCAAGTCTAGGAGAGATAGGCAGGCAGGCAGGCATGGAATTCAATCTGTACTGGGCTCGCTTTTGCAATCGTTGCTACCCTGTGACCCTTTTACCAAGTTAGAAAATTGAATTCCCTTTCTGATTCCCTGAACCCTGTCTAATCCAAATATGAAACACTTTTCCTTATTTTGCCCTTTAAATGCATTTTTTGGCAAAACCAAGACTGATTTTACTTGTTGATGAATTTATTTGCTGTGCTTTATTGACCTGGGTGTCCTCAATAGTCCATTTTCATCAATGTTGTCTGTTTTAGATAGTAAACTATGAGAGGGCAGGGACTAAGTGAAACAGAATGTTATAAAAGGGTTGTATAGTGCTGACCTGACATGCCTGGAAGTACCACCGAGTGCAGGGCATTGTCAACCTAGTATTTTGACTATCTATTTGTATATTTAACCTCCTCAGATGTATAGATGAAACCATAGTGGAAGATAAAATGCAAAGATTTTACAATAGAATGTAAAGGGATCTTGTTCTTCAAGAGCTCAAAAGCTTTAAGACTAAGGAACACACACACACACATTTTAATAGACAAAATTTAAAAGGTCAAATTCTGATATATACTAAAGTACTGAAGAGTCATCTTTATAGTATAAGAATGATGGATTTGCAATTGGACAGAAGTTTGTTAAAAGAATCTTGAGGTTTTAGTTGTCCACAAACTCAATGTAAATCTACAATATGATAAAGCAGCCAAAAAAGGTAATATAATCCATCCATCTATCCATCCATCTATCAATCTCACCAATACTATTAAATGTCTACTAAATCCAAACCTCCCATCCTACCTTTCCAATCTGATCTCATATAATTTCTTTTTACATACTCTGATTTGGTTGCATCTAGGTCAGGGAAAAATCATGTAAAAATTTTTTTTTCTCCTTTTATTCTTCCGGTCATTTTATTGTTAATGGCTTAATATGGGAAGAATATGAATTCTGGTTAGTACAGAAAAAGAAGAAAAGTTAAAATTTTAATTTAAGACGAATTTGTTTTTTGTCACCAGTCCTTAAAGTCCACTGTGACCTTTTGTGTGAGTGCAGGAAGAAGGGCTGGAAAGATGCCATTTCTGAGGCAAATAAGGTCGAAAAGATTGTTCTATAGTTTAGAATAAAGTGAAAAGTTTGATCAAGAGGAGCTCTTTGTAACATTTGTATTTTTAAAGTAAAAATTTGTTGTTAACTAAGAAACTAATGGAGTTTTTGTTTCTTTAGTAAATAAAAATATTTTTATAGTCAATATCCATTTCCTTTAGAAAAAGAAAAGCCCCTCTGTACATATACAGGAAGGAAATGGTTTGAACTTGCCTACAGCCATCCTAGTATCCTTTTCTTCTTTGTTTCCTCCCCTTTATTTTCCATTGTTTCATACTATGGACACCAAAGGGAATCAGGTTCACAGTTTCTTATCACTTTACTTCTAGGGTTTACAATGTATGCATTGGTGAATGATAACCCTCTGGTAATCCTCTTCCTCCACATCTGATTCTAGGGATCAGGAGATTAATTGTAAAGCTATCAGATTCCCCACAGCTGCACCCCACAGCTGGGGTTATAGTTCTTGGTAAAGACACCCAAGAAAGATGTGATCTGATAAAAGAGCTGTCCTGAGACTTCACTTTTCTAAACTAGAGAGCCTCAGAAAAAAAATGGTTTGTCCCTATTATGATCAGAGGAAAAGAAAAGTATAAGAGACTCAGTTTTATCTTGGACCACAATTACAGATCGGCATCTCAGAAAGACTTCCAGGAACCATCCATCTGTTTAGATCCCTCAAGAGCTAGGGTACCCTAGCATCAGATGAACCTTGGCAGGATACCATCAAACAAAGCCAGTCTCATATCCTAAGATTCATCCTGATTCTGAATTTGGCAGTCTTAGAAATAGGCAGGGGTCAACTATTCTGGAAAATAATTTGGAACTATATGTTAGAAAAATGATCCTTTGCCTACATAATGCCCCTAATGGGTATATATGTCAACAAGATCAAAGAAAGAGAGAATGGTTCATATATAAATAATAGCACTTTTGTGATAGTTAAAAAACAAACCTGAAACAAGTGTCCATTGATTAAGGAATTACTGATAAATTATAGCACATAAATGTAGAAAAATTATTGCATGAGAAATCATGAATACAAAGATCTCAGAAAAGTAATGAAAGATTGGAACTGATTTAGAGTGCAATAAGCCAAATCAAGAGAATAATAAACATAATGAGGTGAAGGAAAACAATTTTACAAGATACCAGAATTAGGTCAATAATAATGATCCAATTTTTACTTCAAAAGACTAAATATAAAACATTTCCTTTGTGGAAGGTAGCAGATTAAGGTATAGATAAGATAGACTTTGTTAAACGTTAATTTATATATCTTTTTATTGAAGGTATTAGGAAGTTTTATTTATTTATTTATTTTATTGAAGGTATATTAGGAAGTAATAAAGATTTTAAAGCAACAAAAGAATCAAGTAAATAAACAAAGAAAAAGAAGTAGCTAGAATTTTAGAATTTTGACCCAGCAAATTTTTTTTGTAGGTATTTGCTAAAATGGGAAGTATATGTTAATTAATATGTTTGCTTTTGTGGCCCCATGTATGTGCCTTTTTTTTCTTAGGAGCTACATTTGCTCCAGTGGTACTGATTGTAATTCTAATTCTTGCTTTCTCCTCCAGGATAACTCCTGCCTTCTCATCTTGCACATTCTCCACAGTGCAGAAAGATGAGGAGAAAAGAGCATGCAGCATATTTAGGATCTTCCTCTATACTTCTGGTACTGAGTAGTTACTAATGGCTCTTTAATAGCATGTCATTGGTACTTGTGGGCTATCAGCTATCTCACTTTTGCTAATGTAACCAACTGTTCTTTTTCTGGTCCCACAACTTTTTGATGGCATAGTTTCTCCTAGGCAGTCCTTAATTCAGGAGGCATCAGGTGACATTTCTTATCTTCACAAACATTTTTGAATGAATATTTTATTCACAGCATAAAGAGAACTAGAATGATCCTTTTCAGGGCAGCTAGGTGGTGCAGTAGATAAAGCACCAGCCTTGAAGTCAGGAGGACCCGAGTTCAAAATCTGGTCTCAGACACTTAACATGTCCCAGCTGTGTGACCCTGGGCAAGTCACTTAACCCCAATTGCCTCAGGAAAAAAAAATCCTTTTTGATGACTCACATCTTCAAGAGATTTACCAGTGAGTAAATCAACCTAACAACACAAAGAACATGAATCACAACACAAGGTGGTAAATGTGCTAAGCATATTAGATAGCTTAGTTGATAAGATAAGCTTAGTTGATAATAGCTCAGAATCAGGAAGACCTTAGCTCAAATATGGCCTCGAAAACTTACTAATTGTGTGACTTTGAGTGAGTCACTTAACTTGTCTGCCTCACTTAACTCAACTGTAAAATGGGAATAATTATAGCACTTACCTTCCAGGGTTGTGGTTAGGATCAAATGAGTAAAAGCTTAACACAATGCTTCTAGAATAGTAAATATTATATAAAAGGTAGCTATTCAACTGCCAGGTGTATGGGTCTACATGGAAGGATAGCATCTCTGGTGTGAGGGCTTGGTGAATTCTTTTTAGGGCTGCTCATCCACCTTTGGCCTCCACCAGGGACTCAATTTACCTCCAAAAATACACAGGAGCACAGCAATGGTACTGTCTCAGCAGATCAGCTAAACCAGGTTGAGGGTGATTGATGGATTTGTTAAGGAGGTGTGTGCCCCAAGCTTATGAAAACTTCCTCCAGTGAGATGGGCAGGTGAGAACCATTTGTTCCATCAGCCATGGAGGTGGCTGAAGCAGTGGGAGTGTGTAGTGCTTAGTCAGACACCAGAAATGCTGAGGTCATCCACTGCATTCAGGGCTATTGTTTTTCTACTGGACTTCTATGACTGATGACTTTGTGGAGCTTCTGCCTCATTTAAGTTCAATTCATGCAGGAATCAAGGCATTAGTCTGTGAAGCCACCGGTTCTCTTCAAAAACAAAGGAAAAACAAACTATTATTATTGATCATAACAACAACAATAATAGTAGTAACGATAATAATAACCTATATGTGCCTCATAGTCTCAACTGTAAAATGGAGATGACAATAATAGCATCTATCTCCCAGGGTTGTTGTGAGGATCAAATAAGATAATCTTTGTGAAGCATTTATCATAGTGCCTGGGACATAATAATTGCTTGATAAATGATTTCCTTCCTCCCCACTTTACAAGCATATTTCTGCTACAAACTCTCATTATCCCTCACAATTTATTGCCTCACCAATAGGGAACTAGTGGTCATATTTCTATATCCTCATTTTGCAGATGAAGAAACTGAGGCTGGAGGTTTGCCTCCGATCCCACTTTGACAAACTGGGTTAGTGATATACTTGGGACCACCGAATCACCCATTATTCAGTGTCCTTCCTTACACACCACAGTTAGCTCTCATCTGTTTTTAATTAAAAATCTTTGTTTGCTTATTTTAATTCCTTTCTTTTTTCAATTTGTCATTCAACAAGCATTTATTAAAGACTTATTAGGTAAAAAACACTGCAGTAGGAAGATACCATGAAGACCAAGACAAGAATCACATCTTTAGGGAGCTTGCAAATCAATGAGGGTCTTTCTTGTTTTCAAGAAAAGGCTAAGAGTTGTAATTAATTACTTATTAGCATCTGAGTATAAGAAAGAATGCACGGGAAATTCATAAATTATGGTGATAAAAGGGCCCTAGAGTCCTTGGGAGACTAGTATTCTGGACACTTTTTCTAGCACTACTACCTATGAGCTACATGACCTTGGAAAAGCTGCAGAGCCCTTCCAAGGCTGTTTCCTTATCTGTATAATGAACTGCTTGGGCTAGTTGACTAAGAAGGCCATTTCTGGTTCTAGCTTTCTATGGGCTTTATGAATTTCCTGGGGAGTTGAGTTGATGTAAGGGGAATGAGCTAGTTCCCTGGATATTTCACATAAAGAGTCCTGAATCAAAGCAGCTGGTCATATTTAAAGTCAACAAATAATTATCTTTCACAGGAGGCCTATAAACATGATATGGTATAATCAATGTGCTAATTGCTTTCCCCTTTCTACAGGGGATACTATGTTGAGTCTTTAGCTATAACTTTATTTATGACTATGTTCAGATCTTGTAATAAATGTGTGAGGTGTTCCAGATGAACATGTGTAGCCTTTTTCTTTTCAGGACAGAGCTTTGTAAATAGCTCCGAAGGGATCCAAGAATGGAGTTTTAGTCTAGCTGCTGGGCTTTCCTCTGATTCCTTTAAGTTCATTAATGCCTTTTTTAAATTGCAATTATTTCTGGATAAATCTCTTCTGCCCTCACCACCACTACCCGTGACAAAGAAAAACTAAGCAAAAATGAACAAAGAAAAATTAAGCAAAATCAACTGACACAGCAACTCCTTTTATCATCCTCCTGCACTTCACAATGAAAGAATGGGTCTGTTAAATAGGAATGGTCCCTGACTAATGGGCTCTGAGAGTTTGGATATTTTTGTTACTTGTCTATCTTTATTGGATTCATAAACAAATCAGATGTGTGGTAGTGAAGGTTTAATAACTGTCTTAAAGGAAGAAATCTTCTGAAATCTGTTACCTGTTTTTTGCTTTTTAACAGGTCATGGAGTTTCCTGTACCTGTCCAAGGGCCCTGGAGTTTAGAGGACATTACTTTCCATTATGTTACCTTTTGATGTTCAAATAAAGACACGTTCATTTTCATCACAGTCTCTCTTGAGCAGGTATACTTTATGTGTTGACAACAGCCTCTTAGTAAGGCTATGCAATAATCAGTTTTGCATTAGTTTGGCTTTTTAATCTGGGAAATCTATTTAAAGAAAAGGAACATGGTTCTTTCATTTCTTTTTTGAAAGATGGAGAGCTATGAGTGAAGAATATTGGAAACACTTTCAGCTTGAGTTGCTGTGTCAGTTGATTTTGCTTAATTTTTCTTTGTACATTTTTGTTAGTTTTTCTTTGTCACGGGTGGTGGTGGCAAGAGCAGAAGAGATTTATCCAGAAATAGTTGCAATTTAAATAAAGACATTAGTTAAGTTAATTTAATTTATTAATAATTTGAAGAAAATGGGCAGGTTCTGTTTCAGCTCTGGCCATGTCTAACCTACCATTTATTTTGGCCTTTGTAGTTATTGCCTAAATCCTTCTGTATTTTGCATAAATTCTCTGGCTACTTTTTGACTTCATGAAAGGGCAAAGATTGCTATGATTCTGGGGAAACCCTGAATTAATCCAGTCTTCCTGGAGGTTAGTGTACTGCACAGACAGACCCAGGGGGCTCAGTCACCAGATGGGTGGATTCAGCAGAATGGCTTAGTCAGCTGAATCTGCTGGCAGACACAATCATTTTAAAGGTTATTCCCTATTCCCTGCTTGCCACCACACACTATAAGTGGTTGACCTTTTAGAGAGTAGTCAATCTTGTCATCTGATACAGGATGTTAGGTGAAAGAACAGGCTGTCAAAATCGCCGACATATTGTTAATAGCTAACCAAGCACATGGTTTCAGATGATACCCACTGAGCTACTCAGGTGGAGCCAAAGGTGACTCAGTGATTGGAAGTTAGGCAGTCATTTTCTGGCTTTCTGAGCTATTATTGAAGTACCTTAGATTTATATAGGGAAGGATCAGTGGCCAATTCATTAATTTATTCAACAAACATTTTAAAGGTACCTGAGCATTCTGCTAGGTGATAGGGTAATAAAGACAAAATGAAACTGCTGGGGCAAAGCAACCCATTCACAGATAAATAAATACAAAGTATGTACAAAGAGGACACCAGCAACTTAGGATGTATGTAGCAGGAGGAAGAAGGTAGTTTCTAAGTGGGGGAAAGGAAGAAGAAGGGTGTTTCAGGCAGGTGCGACAGTATGTTCAAAGATGTGAGGCAGGAGATGAAACATTGTTGTAGGGGATTGGACAAGTAGGCCAGGGTGGCTGGACCAAGAATTTGGGAAGGTAATTTCTTGAATACTAAACTGAGAAATTTATTTTACACTGAAAGTAACAGGGATTTATATCTTCTAAGGGATAGAAAGAATGTTGCTTAAGATAAGATCTGTTAAAACAAAATTTCTGGGCCAGTTGATGGAAGAATAGGATTACCAGCTGAAAGAGAATTTGGAGATTATCAAGTTGAAATGGTCGTTTTACAGAAGAGGAGAGACCTATGGTTTTAGAGAGTAAAGAGAGTTACCAAAATTAAAATAACAACAAGTTGTTACATGGCTGGCATTCTTATTATCTTTGGATTAAATATGAATCCCCTCATTTGACATTTAAAGCTTTTCACAACTTGGCTCTGATCTACCTTTCCTGTCTTATCCCACATTCTTCCCCACTATGAATCCTACAATCAAGGTAGACTCGTCTTCTCACTATTGTTCACACAGCATGATCCATTTCTCATCACCACATCTTTGGACTCACTACAATGCTTTGCCTTCTCACAATTGTCTTATTAACTTACTGGCTTTCTTTAAGATTCAATTTAAGTGCCTCTTCAGCTCCCTTACTTCCTATTTTCTAAAGATATCTTCTATATCTCTATTGCTACTTAGATCTATTCTGTATTTATCTTGTTTGTAACAATTTCTTTTTATATTTTCTCCTTCACTAGAATATAAACTTCTTGAGGTGAGGGAACATTTTTGCCTTCCTTTGAACCCAGCAATTCATATAGTGCTTGACAGATAGTAAGTGGTTGATAAATGCTTATTGATTGAATAATTGATCACACTTCATTGACAGTTTTCTCAAATCATTGCTATTAGACTGTGACTCCCACTGCTCTGATTCACCATCTAGCTTAGCAGAATGGTCCTTTCTTTTTTTACAAAAAAATAAATTATTTATTTTAAAAATTATTTTCTTAAATTGTGAGTTCCACATTCTCTCCTTCCTCCTTTCCCCTCCCATATCCAAGAAGGCAAGCAATATGATATCAATGATAAGTGTGAAATCATACAAAATATATTTCTGTATTATTAAAATTTCAAAGAGCAAGAAAAATAAAGAGAGAAAAATATACTTCAATTTATAATCAGAATTCATTAATTCACTTTCTGGAAGTGGATAGTACTTTTTCATCATGAGTCTTGGAATTGTTTTGGATTATTGTATTGATCAGAGTAGCCAAATCTTTCACCGTTGATCATCATTACAACATTGCTGTTTCTGTGCACAATGATCTAGTTCTTATCACTTCACTTTACATCAGTTCATATAGTTCTTGCCAATGTTTTTCTGAAACTACCCAACTATTATTAGTACAATGTTTTGATTGTGCCCCAACTCAAATAATAAAAAAATCCTAAATAAATATGGATCAACTTGTAATTTTGCTTGCAATTATTGCCTTCTGTGACAGATTTTTATCCAGTAACAGCTCTGGTATTGAACAAAAATGTCTGGGTGAAAGCCCAGGCCTTCATGTTGTGATTTGTTTCTAGATGCCTCTTTTATCAAGGGAAGGGAAATGGAAATGTGCTTTGACTTTAAGATCTATATTCCTGACCTTAGCATTCCTTTACTCCCATGCTGCACATTTCCCAGCAACAAGAACTTTAGCCTACGCTCCAGCTCTTATGGTTAAATTTCTGTGCCCTTACCAGTTAGATCAGAGTAAGGGAACCTTTCTCCTTGCCACAAACAACTGATAGGTGGAGGGGTGAGGAGTTAAGGCAACTCCAGGAAGGTGAAGTCTTTTTGCTTTTGAGCTGTGAGATACTGAAGACCCTGACTTCCTGGGGCAGAAGATACCACCAACTCAATTGCATTTGATCTGAAAAATACAGAATTTGGAGCAAATGATCATTAAGATCCCTTCCAATTCTCAAGTCATGTTTCTGATTCTAAGTTGTTCCTGAGTATTTTTTTAAAAACTGTGTTTTGTTTTTGTGTTCTGGGGATGCTGTGGTTCATAATGTGGAGATTTTGTTAGCTATGAGTTATTTAGTGCTTTGTATCCCTTTGGGTTTTGATGATTGAAAGTTGCTATGTGACTTTGAAGTTGGAAATCTTTGGAAACAGAATAGTAAAGTCCTGTCAATTTATTTAAGGGCCTAATTCTTGGCCCTTTTTGGTTACTAACCTAATATCAACTCGCCCATGAGGGCAAAATTTCCTATTACAGAGTACCCCCAAAGCACCTGGGATTTCATCAGTGCTTGGATTCCCCTAGTCACAATGCCTATATTGTGTTGCTCTTGCTCATGCTATCCCATACATTCTCAAAGTCCTCTGCTTTCTAGCGACCTTCTTTACTATTTCTCTTGACACCACAAAGTTGAGTTCATGAATGTTCCATCCATAATCTTTGACTCTTTCCAAGTGATCAGTTTATCTTTTTTTCTCTTGCTTTTACATTTTTTGCTGACATTCTTTATGTGCTTCTCCTCTAGAATTTTTTATCTATAATATATTACCATCTTCTCATACCTACCACATGCCTTTGCTCATTGGATTATACTCAGTTTTAGCTTTCCAGAGTCTATGATGTTCTAGAACTTGCAGATATAAAATAATGACTGAAGAATAGCAGTATTAAAAGATGACCCTTTATTTCAAGGAGAAACTTAAATAATTGAAAAGCACTCTGATTTCCAAATCACTCTCTCTATATTTTATTCAGTGGCTACTAAGTACTAGACATTGGGGATACATGCACAAAGAGTGGAAAAAATTCACTTGTGAATAGTTTACATTTGGATAGGAGAAACAAGAAGGATCTCCACATCCATATTTATAACCAAATGCATATGCATACCCATGTCATCTACATTTATATTCATATCTATATAAGTATATATAGAATAGATATTAATAGAACAAACACAGAAATGCAAAGCAGTTGAATACAAGGTAGTTTGGGAGGGAGGATGCTAGCAGTTGAGGGGATTAGGAAAGTCTTCATGTCAAAAGTGATACTTGAGATACATTTTGAAGGAAGAGAGGGATTCTATTAGACATATGTGAAGAGGGAGTGCATTCCAGACAAGGTAACAGCTAGGAAGTGCTGGATGTGAGAAATAGAAAAAAGACCTGGAATGAAAAGAGAGAGAAATATATAAGTTCTCTGAAAGATAGAATAGGGCCAAGTTGTGAAGAACTTTAAAAACTTAGCAGAGGAATTAATATCTTATTCTTTTGACAATAGGAAGAAAGGGAGGGATGGAGGGAGAGAGAAAAGAAGGAAAAAAGGAAGGAAAAGAGAAAAGAAGGAAGGAAGGGAGAAAAGAAAGAAGGGAGGAAGGAGCAGCATTATCCAACTGGAACTAGCCAGATATGTTCCCAGGGGGGTAGTTGTTCCTCCTCACAGATTGTTTTTGTCTTTCATTCTGGAAGAGGAAATCAGGAAAATGATGTCTTGGTTTGCTAATGAAGTAGATTTAAGTGATGGAGGGCCCATGCAAAGTAACCAACATCACTGTCTCCTCCACAGTCATCTGGGTCAAGTGGCAAGATATAATTTAGGGTAACCAGAGATGGCTCTGGATGCAGTGGGGGACCTTGATTTTTTTAAGCTAAGGTTTTTCCCAGGTCTCAGTCTGAGGCAACGCCCATTCAGTTATTAAATTATTATTCCTTATAAAGGTCTTTCTGATGTGTACGCAAGAGATTGCCTTTAGTTCAAATGCCTGAGCCTCTTATTTCAACAGCCCATGTGATTTCAATGTCACAGAAAGAAAGAAAGAAACTATTTTTAATTAGGCTCTGAATTACAACCAAGGAGTTTACGTAAAAATATATTTTTTTCTTGATCATAAAATAAATGACTGAGTTCTAAGAGAGGCGGGTGAAGGATTAAGTTCTTGGGAATATGGTTTCCAGTCCTAATGACAAGGTGACTGAGAGGAAATGGCTGGGGATCAAAAAGGGGTAAAATTAAAAAAAGAATATAAAATAAGGGAAGTTTGGTGGTACCATGGATGGAATGCTGAATTTGGAGTTAGGATGATGAGTTCAAATTCAGACTCAGAGGCTTATTTGCTGTGTGACCATGGTTAAGTAATTTAACCTCTGCCTGTTTCAGTATCTTCATCTATAAAATGAAATTAATAATAGTAATCACCTCCCAAGATTGTTGTGAGGATAAAATGACATCATATTTCTTTTTTTTTCTTTTTAGTATTTTATTTTTCCAAATACATGTAAAGTTTTTCAAAATTCATTTTTGTGAGATTTTGTGTTCCAAACTTTTTCTCCGTCCCTCCCTCTCTTATCTCCCCCTGCCCCCAAACAGCAATCTGATATGTTAAACATGTACAAATACTTTTAAACATATTTTCATATTTGTCATGTTCTGCAAGAAAAATCAGACAAGAAGGGAAAAACCACAAGAAAAAACACAAGCAAACAAAAAAAGGTGACAATAGTATACTTCAATCCATATTCAGTCTCCATAGTTCTTTCTCTGGATGAAGGTGGCATTTCCATAATAAGTCCATTGGAATTGTCTTGGATCACTACCTTGCTGAGAAGAGTTAAGTCTATCATAGTTGATACTGTGTTGTCACTTCACTCAGCATCGTGTAAGTCTGTCTAGATTTTTCTGAAATAAGCTTGCTCATAATTTCTTATACAACAACAATATTCCATTACATTCATACGTTATAACTTATTCAGTCATTCCCCAAATGATAGGCATTCACTCAATTTCTAGTTTCTTGCCACTACACAAAGAGCTGCTACAAACATTTTTGTACATGTAGGTCTTTTTTTTTTTTTTTTTTTCTTTTATTATTTCTTTGGGATACAGACACAATAGTGACATTGCTGGATCAAATGCCCTACAGACATAGAATTGCATCATATTTCAAAATCACTTTGTAAACCTTAAAATACTAAGTAGATGTTAGCTTATTATTATTGTATCTGTAGATCCAGAAACCTCTATCAATATATCTAAGAGTTTTCCTAACAATCTTTATCAAATCTCCTTCCACTAGAGGGATAACCAACTTTCTGTTGCTATATACTTAATTTAAAATAAAAGGTAATGGAAAATGCTCTTTCATGGAGCAGCTGCCTATCCATATTTCAGGCCTTCTTCCTTGTAGGTATGGAAAGGGATAAAGAGGTAAGTGCTGATGTCCAGGGCCTATTCCAAGTCCTAGAATAAAAGCAAAGGATAAATTGTGGAAGCACAAGTGCTCTGGGTTATAGCTATTTTTTAGCATCCTTATCACTATTGAGGATTTTGAAAGCTGCTTTTATTTTTATCTATTGGGAATTCATCTCTCCACATACTAACTTCCAGATGACTATTTTGACTCATTGTCTGATTTCAGCTTTCTTTTCCAGGTTTTTAGGGTGGATGGCAGCAGCAAACTGTAACTACCAACATATTCCTCCTCTCCACCCAACTTCTCAGTTTAAAACTGATAAAAATTTAAAACCAATAAAAATACTTAAAATAGAAAATAGCAAAAACCAGCTGTATCTCCATATCTCTGTCTTTCTGTTTCTATCTGTCTTTGTTAATTTCACCAGATGGAATGCATTAAAAAGTCTCCCCAAAGGGAAAGAAAAGGAGAGAAAAAACAACTCTGGACTCTCACATACTTTTTTTTTTTTTGGTACCTGGAGTGGGGAAGAAGGGAGTAGACTCTCTGCTAGTTCACTTTCTTTGTCACCCAGTTATCATTACTGGGCCTTAAGTTAAAAAAATTAGAATAAGAAAGGAGAACATAGCCTGGGCTATAGTTAACAAGATTTTAGTACTTTTCATTCCTTTAGATACCTTGCTAAGTGGTGTTGTCTTTAGTATGGGCTTACCCTATACTCAATCTAGTTCAGCTGTTTTCCCATCTGTTTTCTTTAGGGCCATTTTCAGTTCTTTTAGGAGCATATCCAGCACTTCTTTGTGTCTCTAAGGAGAACCTGGTGCTATCTTTCCATTTATTCACACCTTCCTTCTGTCTTCTGCTCTTACTTATGGTGAGAATGTCAGCAGTGATTTGGTTCAGTTCCTTCAATATTATGGTTCCTTTGAGTATTTGGACAAAGAGCCTCACATTTAGAGCATAAAGAAAAAAAGCTAATGCTTAGAGTTCACCTAAAAGCTGTGATTCTCTCAGCTCCATTTGCCACTTTTCTTCCATCTTTGCAAAAAAAATTAAGAATTTCATAAAACTGAGGCCATTATGTATTTTTCTTTGTTTCTTGGTTTGTCAAGGATATGGATTCATCCTCAAGTAGCCAGCCTATTGCATGTTATATATCTCTCTCAAGCTAGGCTGATCCTTGGAAAGCAAATATAAATTGTTTCTGGAAAGACACTTGTGAGGACTTTCCTTTTGCTGACAGAACCTCTGAAACCCCAGTTCACTTTTATTCTATGATAAGGCATCTGAATAGGATTTTGTGAAGGATGACCAGATTGTTTCTGAGGTATCTGGATGTCAGTAATGACATTGTTACTGAAAAACAGATTTTAGTGAAAGCAGAAATTGGAATTGGGAACAAGGATTAGAAGGCTGAGAACAAGCAGGGCCCAAGTACTGTACTTCATAGATGAAAGCCTGTGAGAGTTGAACCATAATCTTAGAAGTACCGAGTAACTGAATTTCAGATTTAGCAAGTGGTGGTGGTGGTGGTGGTAGTGATGTGTGTGTCAATCTATTCCTGGTCATCTGAGGTCAAACAAATTTTGTTTAAAAATCTTCTTTAAAAGAAAACGGATAGCTCCATAAAGTATTTCATTTTACTTTCATGTAGCTGTAATTCTGAGTAAATGTTTCCTTTTATAAGGCTAAAATCTATTTTCCTAAAAGTTTAACCCATTGCTTAACTTTGCTATCTGGGGCCAAGCAAATAGCTCTAATGCCTTTTCCTCATCACAACCCAGCCTTTTACTATTTGTAAGACAATTATGATTTCTTCTTTTTAGTCTAAAACATCTCCAGTTGCTTTAGCAGATACATGCTTGACACTTTAACCACTCTTCTGGGCTCTGGGGGAAATTCATTTTATCAATGTCCCCTTTACAATGTGGCACCCAGAACTACACATAATATTTGAGGTATAATCTTAGTGTCAATGACAAAGATAACTTTCCTCTGCTTTAGATTCCCTACATATGACAGTTGAGATTCTCAATCTGAAAGGGCTGGAGATGCTACCATTTGTATGATAAATTTCTGTCATTGCGGAGTTCTGCTGAAGGATCTTTTGATACGTTCTTGATTCTGAATTTAATCCCCAGTTTTTTATCTTTGTACAAGATAAACACACACATATACATGAATATATACATATACACATATAATCACTGATGGAAATTCAACTTTTTACAGTTATTGATAGGGCAGATTTTTAATTCTTTATTTGGACTCTCATTTTCATTCATTTTTTCTCTGTCCATTACCACTTCTGCCATAATTCAATCCCACATAAATTATACACTAGCCTCTTCACTATTCTTTCTGCCTTCAGTCTCTTTCTTCTTAGATCCCTCTGAGGCACAGCTGTGGGAGTGATTTTCCTTAGACACTTCATACTATTTTGCAGCCTAAAAACCTTTAGTGATTTCCTATTGCCTTCAGGATAAAGTATAAACTTTCCTATTTTGGTCAAGGTCAACACTATATACCCAGTCACCCAGAGATATCCTTGGCTTTGTAATGTCAGAATCCCTCTGAGGAAAAACTTGCAGATGTTACCTCTTCTACTTCCACAATAACTCAAACACCCATTTTCTTATTTCCACTACCATGATTACCATTTCAGGCAGGTTCTTATTATCCCTCATCTGAACCATCAGAAAAGTCCCCTTCTTGTCATGATTACCATAAAAATAACCAGACCAAAAATCATATCCGAGCGACTTAAAGTATATCACTTCCTCATCTCAACTATTGAGAACCATTACTATAAGGATTATCTCATTTATTAAATTTTTTCCATTAAACTTCCCCTGATTTACATTCTCCCATCTCTCTTCTCAGATTATTTTATATTGAGTTAACTGGCCAAATGCATTTGTCAGTAGGATGTAAACTTTCTTGAGGGCATATTTTGCTCTTTAACCCATTCCCCATGTGACTAGGATTCCAGAACTAACAGCACTTTCCCTTCATCTGATTACTCTGTGCATTCTTACTCTCACATCTCATTTGTATAATCTAGTTATTTTTTTTTTTTATCTTTTCCTACATGGTTTTGCTTTTTAGAATCACATTGTACTCAGCTCTACCCCAATCTTTCTTTTGAACTGTCCACTTACTAATAACAGTCTTAAATTTATGGTTTACATTCCCATATATAAAGCACAAGGATTTTATCCTTACTGAGTCCCTTGAAATTAATCTTTGATGTTTACCTAATATTTCTCTTGGATTTCATATGTTTAATTTTCTATCAAGTTCAGATCTTTTTGCAACAAAACCCTAAAATTCTGACAGTTCATTAAATGTCCATTTTCTATATTCAGGATTATATTTAGTTTTTCTTGGTGTGATATTTTCAGCCATATAATTCTTTTGCTTTTTGATACATAATATTTCAATACCTGAAAATTTTTAATGTAGCTGGATCTTGTGTTCCATTATATTTGAATTGTTTTTCCTTTTGGGTCTTCTGTGATTCTAATTGTATTTCCAATTGTATTTGAAGTTTTTCCTTTTGCTCATAATATTTTTAACTTAATCTTGGGTCTCAGAATTTAGCTATGATGTTCCTGTAGGATTTAGATTTACTCATGGAATCTCTTTTAGGTAGTAATCAGTTTTTTTTTTTTCTATTTCTATTTTCCCCTTTTGTTCTAAAAATTTGGTAGTTTTCTTTAATTATTTCTTGTATTATTTTATCTCTTTTTTTGGTTATAGCTTTTAGGTAGTCCAAACATTCTTATGTTTTTTATTCTTGATCTTTTCTCCATATCTATTGTTTTTCTTATGAAATATCTCACTTTCTTTTCTATTCATTTTTTTTTCTGTTTTGTTTTATTGTTTCTTAACTGCGTTTCCTGTAATGTTTCTGTACTCCTCAGGTCACTTTTTGGCAGCACAACTGGATCTGTTCCTTATTAGCACAGGTTCCCTCAAAATTCTCTGACTCAGGCACCTGGCTCCCCACACTGGGAGGTGAAAAACTACTTCCAAACCTAGCTAGCCTAAGGGCTCGCTGTTTGTTATTTCAATGGATCTAGTGTGGAGATGTTTATATTTCACAAGGGCCAAACCAAAGTCCTGCTTTCTTCAAGTCTTTACTGCTTGTCCCAGGAGGACCACTGTTCTGCCCAACCCTTCTTTGTTTTTAACCTTTATATCTTCTTTCCCTGACGAGTAATTTCATCTTGTTTGTGAGGGGACATCTGGAAAGCTAGAAATTTTCTGCCCTACTCTACCATCATAGAATCTTCTCTCAGAAAGCTATTTTTGTCCTGTAATCACTTTAACTGATGAACTCTTTAATTATGATGATTAAATTTTTGGGCTAATAAAGGGGATGGAAGATTTTGTTATTTAGCCAATGGGCAAATTTCCATAATTAAAAATATTGCTATCTATACCTTTTGTTTTTATATTTAACTAGATTTCTGACAATATTCTGTTATCTATCATATTTTTTTAAAGAAAAAGGGGAAGAAAAAAAGTTCAGCAAAGGGAGCAATCTACTGAAAACAATCTTAAATTACATATAATGTTCCACACCTATGGAGATCACTTTGCCATACACCTCTGAAAACGAGTTGGGAAGATACCTTTTCATGCTTTTCATGATTCCTGTTTTTTTCTGGTTTTCTTGGCTTTTTTTGTTTTCTTGGCTTCACAGGAATTCATATAAATCTTTTCATGCTTCTCTGTCTCCATCACATTTGTCATTTATTACAGAAATATCCTATTACATTATTGTACCAATACGTATTTAGCTAATCCCTAATTAATGGGGGGTTTCCATTTCTTTACAACCAAAACAAAAACTGCTAGAAATATTTCTGTATATATGGAACCTTTTGTCATTGAACTCCTTGGGTATATATAGTAGATAGTTGAGTATCTAGGTCAAAGAATTTGGACATTTTAGCTATTTTATTTGCTTTATTTCAAATTGGTTTCCAAAATAACTACTAATTTGCAGCACTACTATTTATTAGTATGCCTACCTTTTCACAACCTTTCTAACAATAATTTCTCTATCTATTGTCATCTTTTTTTGATTTGTAAGATGAAAACTTAGGGTTGTTTAGATTTTCATTTCCTTTAGTGATTTGAAGTATTTTCCCCCCATTCATTTGTTGATAGTTCACAATTCTTTTAGATCTTTTTTACTCTGCCTCCACACGTCTGTTGGAAAATGGGGCTTGAATACTAAATCCTTACAAAAGAAATCTTATAATTTTACCCTTTAACCACTTCCCTTCTTATCCTAGAAACATTAATTTTGTTTATTCAGAAGCTTTTAAATTTCATGTGATCAAAAGTATGCATCTTATATATTAATAAGTTCTTGTTTGGTTAAGAATTCCTCTCATACCCACAGCTATGAAAAGTATATCCTCTGTTTCTCATCTAATTCTTTCATGATATGATATTTAATATTCAGATCACATATAAAATGTGAATTTATTGTGGAATATAGCATAAAGTTGTCGGTTTAAGCCACATTTCTCTTCTAATCTGATCAAGGAACTTGCTCACATTTTATAAAGGACATGACTATCTTAGGTTAATGCCTCATTATATTTCCTGATTTTCTGTGTTTATATCATTTGGGAGAGGGAAATAGTTTGTCAGAGAGCATCCTGACAAACAAAATGAAGTTTTGAGAGGGTGGGCCCTTATAGTTTGGGAAGGGGATTGATCACAAAAAGAAGCAGGTAGTTTAAAATGATTGTACCTGTATAACCTATATCAGATTGTTTGCTGTCTTGGGGAGGGGGGAAGTAAGGGACAGAAGGGAAAAAAAAACTTGGAACTTACAAAAATGAATGTTGAAAACTATCTTTACATGTAATTGGAAAAATCAAATAGTATTGAATGAAAAAAGAAGAAACCTGTGGAAGGTAGTACTTGAGCTAAGTCTTAAAGGAAAATGGGGATTCCAAAGGCAGAGGAGGGAATAGGGATAGTCATTATAAAGATAAAGAGAAAAGAGATCAAGTGTGTGTGTGTGTGTGTGTGTGTGTGTGTGTGTGTGTGTGTGTGTGTGTGTGTGTGGTGTGTGTGTGTGTGTGTGTGTAACAACACATGGTTGGAATGAATGGACTATGGAGTTTGTGAAAGGGCATCTGTCTTGAGCTTCCTAGTTTTACATTCCATGATTACCCAATAACCCATCAGTTTCATGTTGCAGCCAGGTCTAGTCTGGACCCAGTTGCTATTTCGTTCAGCACCTATCGATTCTCATCTTTGTTAATGTTCTTCTTGCTTGGAATTAACAATTCACTGGATCTCACTGTTCCCTGGATTTCCAATCAATGCTACCCAGAATTAGTGGAAATCAGTGTTACCAGGATCACATAGAGTAAGTACTCAGAGAAAGATTTTTTTGTAGGGTTTTGAAGAATAATTAAGATTTAAATAGGCAAAAAATGAAAAAGCAAAAAGGAAGGAGAGTATTCCAAGTGGGAAAACTATGATGAATAAGATAAAAATCTGGAGGTGGGGATTAGCCTGTTAGTGACCATTGACTAATAAGTTTGAAGGAAACTTTAAAGGAAGTTAGAAGGAAGATAGAATCTCATTTTTAGAGGCCTTGGGAAACTTGGCAGAAGAATTTGGACTGGATGTGGTAAGCAATTTGGAGCAATTGTAGTTTCTTGATGAAAGGAATCAAAAGATAAATTTGCTGTTTTAGGAAGATGATATTGGGCAAGAACTTCTGGCAGCATAGAGTGCTGGACACAGCAACTATTTGGTGCAATGGATAGAGCACAGAGTCTGGAATCAGAAGAACTTAAGTTCAAATCTCGCCTCAGATTCTTACTAGTTAGTTGTATAACTTTAAGCAAGTCACCTAATCTCTGTCTCAGTTTCTTCATCTGTAAAATGACTATAATAATAGTACTTATTTTCTAATTTTTTATGAGGATCAAATAAGATAATAATTATCAGGCACTAAGTCTAGTTCCTGGCACATAATAAGTGCTATATAAATGTTAGCTCCTATTATTATTATTTCTGCCAAAGTCACTTAAACTTTTTGATTTCCAATTGTAATTTGCATTTATGAAAAGAATTCCTATGCTCACAAAGTGATAGTATATTGGTGTTTCCTAACTATGGTATAGTTTGAATTGGAACAGAGAAACAGGTAGAAAAATCCTACAATAATCCAGTTGTAAAGTGATAGAGATCTAGACCAAGATGACGGGAGTGAGAATGAGAAGGGAAGGGTGATGGGGAGTTAATTTGAAGGGAGACATGGCAGTATTTGGTGAAAGGGTTACTTTTTTCCTTCTTGCCCAAATGATTTCTCTTACTGGTTAGTGTTTGATGGTGTTCACTTGAATCCTTCCTAACTCTGTATCATTTCCAAAATCTTTATTTTAAATTTTAAATATAGCTTGAGGCTGTTCACTTCTGGCAGATTTATCCAAGGACACACCGCTCTCATAATTAGTTTCCAGAAGGTATGAATTCTACCTGCAGGGTTTATCTGAATACTCAAAGAAACAGTTTAGCTCCCTCCACACACTATAATACAAAAAAAATAGTTTAGCTGACATTGCTGTCTATTGTATATGCATAAAACTTTTGGTTCATTTTTAGGGAAAGAAAGCACTCAGCGCTTAAACTCAACTCAACTTAGAACTAGAAGAGATCTAAGCAATTATCTAATCCTCAGTTTCTTAAATTGTGGGTCATGACCCCATACAGGGTTTCCTAATTGAATACAGAGGTCACAAAATTAGGATTTATTATTGGTAAATGTTTGGTTTGTATACCAATTTTATATATCTATAAAATTTATTTTATAAAAATTTCTTGGGCAAAAAAGGGTTGCAAGCGGGAAAAGTTTAAGAAGCCCTGATCTTATCCAACCCAATAATTTTACAGATAAAGAAACAGAGATTTAGAGAAGTGACCTTCAGTATATGATAATGATGATGATAGGTAACATTTATATAGCATCTACTTTGTGCCAGACACTGTGCTGAGACCCAAATATCTCATGTGATTTTCATAACAATTTTGAGGGATAAGAGCTATCATTATCCCCATTTTACAATTAAGGAAATTGAGGAAATGAGATGTTAAGTGATGTGTTCAAGATCACACAATTAATAACAGTTAGGGATTGGATTTCAAATCAGGTCTTTGTGCCTTGGATCCAGATTTTGTTTCTAATGTAAATATTTTCTCCCTTTTCCACCTTGCCTTTTCTACTAACTCTTGAGTAATCTGAAAGTCAGAAAACAGCTAACCTAGCAAGTAGCTATCTCACTTTCCCCTCTTCTCAACCCTCCCCTTACTCAACATACAGAAGACAAATGTCATACTGGATAGAATACTTGACTTGAAAAAAAACACCTTGTTTCAAATCCCATTTCAGATATGTAGTCCCTGGGCAAGACATTTAATAATAATAATTAACATTTATATTCTATATAAAGTTTGCAAAGCAACTTGAATGTATTATTATCTTATTTGATTCTCAAAAAGCCCTGAGAGATAAATGGATAGCCCCATTTTATAGAAGAATTTGAGGTTGAGAGTAAGGCAACTGATTTGACTTAAGAACACACAGACAATATGTATCTGAGACTGAATTTGAATTCAATCATTCCTCAAAAATTTAGTCCTCTGTCCATGGTTCCTTTAGCTATTTGTCTTAATTTTGCCTTTCTTATCTTTGTCATGTGCAAATAAGAGGGCTGGATTATATAGCTTTGAAATTTTCTTCAACTCTAAATTATTGAATGTTCCCATATCTGTGGTGTAAAAAATAACCACCAAGATATTTTGTTTTAAAGAAGTTTTGTTGTTCAGTTTTCTTGGCAAATATACTGCCATTTCATTTTGCAGCTCATTTTTACAGATAAGGAAACTGAGGAACATATGAGGAAACATATAGGATTAAATCACTTGTTTAGTCTTAACAGAGAGAACTTAAATGATTTGTCCAGTCCCTCCATGCTACACAAAATTCATAAGTAGGAGAACTGGGATTTGAATGTAGGTCTTCTTCCAATTCTTCCAATCTTCCCACTTTACCACATTACACAGGGGTTGACTCCTGTGGAGCCTATGGGAGATATAGAATTAAAATATAGTTTGATTGGTATGGCACTACCTAATTATATTAATTTAGGTAGCATTGTCATTTTTGTTATATTAACTTGGTCTACCCACAAGAACTTTATATTCTTCCAATTGTTTGGATATGATTTTATTTGTGTAGAAAATGTTTTGTAGTTGTGTTCATATAGTTCCTGACTTTGTCTTGGCAGGTAGATTCCCAAGTATTTTATATTATCTGCAGTTATTTTAAATGGAAATTTTCTTTGTATCTCTTGCTGCTGGAATTTGTTGATAACATATAGAAATGCTGATGATTTTGTAGATTTTTATTTTGCATCCTGCAACTTTGCTAAAGTTGTGAATTGTTTCTAGTAGCCTTTTAGTCGATTCTTTAGGATTCTCTAAATATACTATCATATCATCTGCAAAGAGTGATAATTTGGTCTTCACATTATCTAGTCTACTTCCTTTAATTTCTTTTTCTTCTTTTATTGCTAAAGCTAATATTTCTAATACAACATTAGTAACAATGGTGATAGTAGGTAACCTTTTCCACTCCTGATTGTATTGCAAATGCTTCTAGTTTATCCCCATTACATATGATGCTTGCTGATAGTTTTAGATAGGTGCTACTGATCATTTTAAGGAAAATTTTATTTATTCCTATACTCTCTTGTTTTTTTTTTAATAGGAATGAGTGTTGTATTTTGTCAAATGCTTTTTTGCATCTATCGAGATAATCATATGATTTCTGTTAGTTTGGTTATTGATATAGTCAATCACACTAATAGTTTTTCTAGTATTGAACCAGCCTTGCATTTCTGGTATAAATCCTATTTAATTATGGTATATTATCCTGGTGATAACTTGCTGTAATCTCTTTGCTAATATTTTATTTAAGATTTTTGCATCAACATTCATTGGGCAAATTGGTCTTTAATTTTCTTTCTCTGTTTTGACCCTACCTAATTTTGGTATCAGCACTATATCTTTGTCATGAAAGGAATTTGGTAAGACTCCTTTTCCTATTTTCCCAAATAGTTTGCATAGTATTAGAATTAATTGTTCTTTAAATGTTTGGTAGAATTCACTTGTAAATCCATATGGTCCTGGAGATTTTTTTCTTAGGGAATTGTTTAACAGCTTTGTTCAATTTCTTTTTCTAAAATGGGACTTTCTGTTTCTGTGTCTCTGTTTATGTCTCTGTCTATCACTCAGGTGTGTGTTGCATTATTTATTTCATTTTGAGATTTGCAAAGCATTTTCTCATAGCAACCTTGTAAAGTAGTTTGTAGTCTAATAGGATCATAGATTTAGGGTTTGAAAAGAATTAGATATCATTTAGTTCAACCTCCACATCTAACAGATGCTTTAGCTGAAACATAGGGATTTAAGTCACTTGACTAGAGTCACATAGCTTTAAGTAATTGAGGCATCTAGGTCTTCTTGACTCCAATTCAGTGGCCTATTCATTATATGACTGTTATAAGTTACAGTTAACCTTGTTTAATATAAAGTAAACCTGGCACTAAAGTGGTTTGCCTAAGATCACTGAATTAGTGACAGATCTGGGATTTGGGTCTTGGTTTGTGGGACACCAAGGTCAAGACTAAGTTTGTTATTTCATAGGTGTCTCCTACTCATAGAACTAGACCCATGCTAAAAATTTACTTGACCAACACCAATTTAGTTGATTGGAATTGTCTATACGTGATGTCATATGTTTCACTGAGTTAATATCCTTTGATCATTTATCAATTGAAGAATGACTTGTATTCTTATAAATTTGAACCAGTTCTCCATATATTTTAAAAATGAGGCATTTATCAGAATTCTTGAATGTAAAAAAAAATCCCCAATTTATTGCTTCCCTTCTAATTTTGTCTGCATTGTTTTTGTTGATCATAAAGCTTTTATAACAATGAGGCCAGATAACAGATATACAGTGCTATATAAATGTCATCTTTGATCATCATCTAGAATTGAGATCTCTTCTAGAAAAGGGTTGCACTTGCTTTTCTATGGTAATCACCAAATTACAAGTAAGACTAAGGTTTGGAATATTCATGCTTATCAACAATATTGAATTAACACTATTCCTTTCTGAGAACTTCATAAAGAAAATGGCAGAGATGAAGTCCTTAAATAGGAGCTTTCAGTCTAAGATATATCCACTGTCGCTCCTAGGGCAGCTGTAGTTTCATTAGCTTCAAACTATAGTATAAGTTTTTTTGACAACTACTTTTTTCCATCATCACAATTCTTTATTCCCAGTAGCATAAAAATATGATGGTATATTTTGTCTTCCCTAAAAGTTCTAGCTTTCCCTGTGGGGTTCACTAGGGAATAAGATTTCTCCCTTAGGTAAAAGAAGATAACAAAATCCAGATCGGTGGACAAAGTCAAGTCCTGAAAATAGCATGCAGCACTCACAGATGAAGTAGGATGCTAAATGATGCATGAAGTTACTAATCCACACTCAAGGATCTAGTTTTGGGAAGATACCACTGAAGAGATAAAGAATTAATATTAGAGACAAAAAATATTAAGTTCTCATATTGAGGAGTATTTATAATGCTTTCTTCTAATTAGATACAATGATTCAGACAAAAAGTCACAAACAGTAAAAGGATCTATGAAAACAATATAAAATTATTAATATTTTAGGTATGTATATAGTACAAAGATATATAATTTTATTAATAATTGCAAATAGCATTAATATGGTACTTGAAAATTTTCAAAGGACTTTATAACTATAAATCTCATTTAATCCTAATATAACTCTAGGAGGTAGATGCAATTATTAACCCCATTTTGCAGATGAAGAAATTGATGTAGACAGAAGTTAAATAATTTGTTTAAGGCAACATAGATACTAAATTGTTAAGGTAAAATTTGAACTCAGGTCTTTATGATTCTAAATTTAGCATTCTACCCATTTTGCCCCATAGAAACCTCCAATAAAACCTAGGGGAGTAGCCAAAAGTGAAACAGTTGAAGATATGGGTTGCTGAAGCTCAGGAGAAATATGGTGATTAGATATGTAAATTTGGGGTCTTTTGCATAGTTGATACCAAAGGAGCCTAATAAGAGAGTATAATGAGAAAAGGGGGCCCAAGACAGAACTCTGGGCCACACCCATATTGAACAACAGGTTGTGGGTAGTGAACATATAATGGAAAATAAGAAGGAATAGAAGGAGTACTATTATGGTTGATTTATTCACTCTCTATTGATCAGTTAAGGCACCTTAGCTCTAGGTCCCAGCTCCATTTTTGGTTGCATATTTTTTCCTACTATGAGTCTGTGGTCCTCATCCAGCCTATTGGCTAGGCAGCTCTATGGTCAGGGGCAGGGGTAAGAGAACAGATGGCAAGAAGGACAATTGTACAAGCCCTTGGTCTGGTCCAGATCTGTTAAAATGGCCTGGTAACAAATAGTAGGGGAGAGTCATAGAACAGGTAAGATTTTCAGAATTTATTTGAAAAACTGGAGACAGATACCCAGGTAGGTGAGGAAAGTATTCTAAACTATAGAAATGCTTGAAATAAGGTCCATAAATCATATTGGTATTTTCAGGAAGATTTAAATACATGTGTACATAGAAATACATATAGATACATATAATATATTCAATATTATATGATATATTCAGTATTGTATAATTATATAATTATTGAGATATATGTATATAATATACATATTTAGTCACATAATCCATAAGAGAAGAACCCTACATAATATATTCAGCAAAAGTATGAGTTGGTATTCCTTAACAGGGTACTCTGGGAAAATCTCAATAATATAATTCTCAAGGGACAGAGAATATTTGGATTAGAACATTTTATACTTACAGGAAGACTGAAGTAACTTTTCTTTTATGTAGATTTATGCATTTGAATAGCAGCCAGAAGTTCTTTTGGCACAGAACAAAAATTTTAAAGATAAGAATAATTAATAAGATCTTTGGTAATTTGAACTATTAGTACTGATTCATAGCCCCAATTTTCGTGCCATGTCAGATTTATATAAATGTATATCCATAAAAGTCTTTTTTCTGATACCTCATCATGAATGAAGGTGACCCCTGGATTGCCAAAGTCACACTGAAAGAAAATTAGATGTGGCTAGAAAGTCTTTGAACTTGGTCTTGGTGACAAACTGGATTTGCTATGTGACAAGTTTCCAAGTTTCAGTGACTTATGTCTTTCATAAGTTGGCTGGCTACTAGACAATGCTTTCTCTAGTCAAGGCAATGAATACAACAAAGCAAAAAACAAACAAACAACCCCCACCGCAACCAAAAAACCAAGATTATCCTCAGTCTAGCATAACCATACCTTTTTTTTTTTCTATTGATAGTAGCAGAATGACTGGGAAAAGAGGAAGAAAATGTGATGAAGCAGAAAGATTTAAAATATTTGTCAATATTTACCTAATCCAGTGCTCAAATTTGACTATGGAAAAATATGAATCATAACAATATTGATATTCTTTATAGTGGAGAGGTATAGGATAGAAATAAATATAATAAGTAATAAACATAATAAGCACTAAATAGCACTACAAAAGATGAAACTGATTGCTTATAACAGGTAGCACTTGTTAACTATGTAGGAATCATTCCTAAATCTTCTATCTTGAGTAGTATCCATTGACATGCATTAATCAATTAGCCAACATTTATTAAGCATCCATTAATTGCAGTATTAGTTTTGTAGCACAGTGAATAGAGTATTAGGGGAGTCAGGAAGACCTGAGTTCAAATTCAGATTCAAGTACTTCTAATTAATTGTTTGCTTTTGGGCAAGTGATTTAACTTTTATCTTCATCAGTTTATAAGGATAATAGCACTTATTACCTAGCGCTATTTTGAGTATCAAATGAGAAAATATTTGTAAAGAGCACACATAGTAGGTGCCATGGAAATATTAGCAATTGATGATGAAGATGATCCTAGGTTCTAGAAATTAAATGGAAATCAAAAGTAATACAATCCCTACCCTTATATCCTAAAAAGAGTATAATAATTTATACCTTATCAGAGTAGACAGTGTTAAACATGTGCATATGTATTTATGTAATATGAATACAAGTAATTTGAGGAAGAGCACTATCCACTGGGGGAAGATATAGTTAGAAAAAGGTCTTTGGTAGAAGATGGCATTTGAAATGATCTTTAAGTGAAACTAAGAATGCTAAGAGATAGAGGCAAGGAGGAAGAGCATTCTGGCTATAGAGGACAACTAGTATAAAGGCATGGACACAAAAGAGAAGTATCATGTGTAAAAATATAAAAAATTAACAATAAAATATATATACTAAACATACACAATATTAATATATAATAAATAGAAATCAAATATATAGAAAACAAAATTAATAATAGTAAAATTATAATAAAAATGGAGAAAGTTGTTTTCAATTAAAACAACAACTCTGAAACTATCATATTTTAACAATCTGTTGAGGAGACAGAATAGGAAATCTGAGGGGAAACAGACACTTCTAGAGATTATAACAATTTTCTAAAGGAGTTGAGCCAATGCGAATTAATTGCCCAAATAGAAACATTAAAGGGCCTAGGAACTACTTAAAACAGCAAACATTTTACCTCATTGCCAAATGAAGAGATATGGTAGGTAAATGCAACAAAATCTTATTAAGGAGAAAAGTGGAAGATTATAAACAGCATTAATACACAAGACAGTGAGCAGCAGTGGAATAAATAATAGTTTACAGAAAGGTTACTTAGAGTTTCAGTTAAATAAAGTTATTGCTAGGTCATTTAGGAAGTAATCTGGGAAGAGATAACAAATAAACAATGAAAAAAATGTGTAAATATGTTTATTTATTTATTTATTTTTTGTTTTCAAGCATGTTTGAAATTTGACATCTTATATCTGGATATACTTCCTGAAGATAGGGAAATGATCTCAAAGGAAACAAAGATGGGTGGAACATCTAGACTGGACCAAATTTGGGAAGTGAATAGCTGGTTAAGGAGATGGTATCTGAGATTGAATTTAGATTTCTGGAAAGCAGTTTAAAATAAAGTATTAAGAGGATCCTAGTCAGGAAGAAAAATATCCCTAACGGGCTGATAACACATTATTTTAGTTCTTATAAATCTAAAGAAAAGGGTTTTAAGCTGAAAAAGTTCTGTTGTCTGCTAAGTTAGATACCGAAGAAGGTCACTAAGAGTGGGAAGAAGAGTAATATTTGAGATACCCAAATATTCAAAGACAACAAATATCAATAAGTTTTGTATAGTTGTAAAGCCCATGGCTTTAAAGTTTGGGCAACAAAGCAAGATGAACTAGATATACTAATTAATGCAAGGAGATATTGTTAATACTTAGCAAAGTGAGACTCATTACAAATATACTTCTAAATAGTGGAACATAATTCAAAAGAAAAGGAATAGATAAAAACCAGAGGTAGTATTGCACAATGGTAGTATTTTACAATAAGAAGACATTTTCATCTTAGAAAATCTAGGAACCAGAGGGAAGAAACCTGATGGAAAAAACTAGATGAACATCAATGGTAGGAGAAATGGCAATAATTTCATCATCAGAATGAATTCAAAGATCATCCCAATAGAAAGAAATAATATATGAATAATATGGGAAATACCATAAACTTTGCACAGAGGTACAGTACAATAATGATAGGACTCAATTTATCCAGATATTTTCTGTGGTGCTCTCCATCTCTGTCTCTCTCTCTCTTTCTCTATGTCAACTCTTGCCTTATCTTAATGATAATTTCATCCTTCAAAAGGACATTAGAAGGGGGAATTCTATATTTGATCTTATTTCATTGATAGGGAAGAACTGGTGAATGAAGAGGAAAGTGAACACTTTGTCTTACATGTTGTGACATTGTTTAGAAAAACTAGGCTTAGTTAACCTGTAATCTAGATTTTAAGAGAGCAGATTTCAGAGAGTTTAGAGGAAGGATAGCTACAGGGTTATGGGTTAAAATTTTCCAGGGAATTCTGAAGACCCCAAGGGGAAAAAACTCAAGTAAAAAATACAACAGAAAATGGTTGTTGTCTGAAGATACATACAAGGAACTCATTTATGTTATATTTTTAAAAATGTTCAGAAGGTAGAAGCAAAAGTAGCTGATAAGATAAATGCAAATGTGCCATGGTATTATGAAATATTATCAGGTGTGCTAAATGTGAAAAGGGGAAAGAAAACTAAGAAAAATATAAAGCTATGTTGGAATAAAGAGGAGAATAGATTGATTGATACTCAGAATAGATGGAATAATGATAATTGACAAGAGATATCTTTATTTTGCTTCTGTTTCTTTGCCAAATGAGAATTACCTTGAGACTGAAATGGAGAGGACAAACATGACTAATACAGAGTTAACATAGGCTATAACTAAAGAGTTAATATTAGATCTCCTAGTTGCCTGTGATGAATTCAAATTCCCTCTACCAAATGAATTATATTTCAGGGTAATGAGAGAAGGGGCACATATGAATTCTGATGCACTTCCTGTCAGTGACTTTTAGAGATTGTAAGAAAGAAAATGTCCCAGATTTCAAAGAAAGGAAAAAATAGAGTATACAACATATAATCTAATAAAGTGAACTTCTGTATCTAGAAAAATTCTAGAGCATCTAGTTAAAGAATTAGTAAAATCTAGGAAGAGCCTATGTAGCTCCATCAATAATAAGTCATACTAAGCTAACTTTTTTTCCTTATAACTTTTTTTTGGAAAAAGTTGATAAACTGTTGGGTCAGCAGAATTTTGCAGATGTAGTTTAATTAGATTTTTAGCAAAAATATTTAATAAAGTATTTCATATTATTTTATTAAGAAAAATGAATGCATATAACCTAGATGATATTACAATTACATCAATTCAGAAGTGGTTGATTAGTAGAACTCAAATTCTGTTTATTGGTGGTTTTATGTGAGCTTGGAATAATGGGGAAAGGTTTCAAGTATGTGCCATATGAAAAGTTATATAAGGAATTAGGAATGTTTACCCTGGAATACAGAAGACTAAGATGGTGCTTGATAATGGTTTCAAAATATTTGAAGAGCCTGTCATGTGGAAGAAGGATTAGACTTACTCTGATTGATCCCATAGGCAGAACTAGAGTAATGATGCAAGTTTTAGAGAGGAAGATTTAGAGTCAATATCAGGAAAAGCAAATAATCCCAAAGTTATACCAAAGTGAAATAAATTCTCTCAGTGGATAGTAGTGTTCCTATTCATTGGAGCTTTTCAACTAAAGCCTGGTCATCACTTGTTTGATATTTTGTAATAAGGATTATTTTTAATAGTGTGGGATTGCCACAGAGTTTCCTTCCAATTATGAAAATCTATGATTCTGTGATTCTGAATTTAGAGGGGGTATGTGCTGGATTTAACACAATTTTGAGAAACTTTGAAGTTTGGAAACTTCTTGTCAAAAAAAGAGAAACTATCAATATTGCCAATTCATATCCCTACACAATGTTTATGAGATTAATCTACACACATATTAAAGTATACTAACTGTAAATATGAAAGAAATGGGCAAGCTTTTGCATGGTCAAACAACTCACTAAAAGTTGCAGGGTGTTCAGTATCTCATGATTATTATTTGCTCATTGTAAAAAACATTTGATTCACTAGAGCAAGATGTTACCTTAAAGACCCCTCTTCACCAAGGTGGCTCCTATGACTATGTCAGAATAATAGATGACTTATTGCTTGATAACTCTCTGATCATGAATATTTTTAAAAGTTTCAATGACATTTTATTTTTATAATTATGTGTAAAGTTTTCAACATTCATTTTTGTAAAGTTTTGAGTTTAATTTTTTTTCTTTTTTCCTTACCTCCTCTTTCCCTAAGACTGCAAGCTATCTGATAAAAGTTATACAATTATTTCAAACATATTTCCACATTTGTCATATTGTAAAAGAAAAATCAGAACAAAAGAGAAAAATCCCAAGAAACAGAAAGCAAACAAAAACATAGTGAAAACAATATGCTTCCACATTCAGTCTGTATATATCTTTGGATATATATGGCATCGATTCTCCCAAGTCTTGGATCTCAGTATTGCTGAGAAAAGCTAAGTCTATCACAATTATCTGATTATGAATATTAAGCAAGGCATAAAACAGGGACACATTCTATTCAAAGATGTTCACTTTTGTCCCAGAAGAGATCTATTAATGAGTGCAAATAGAGCTTTTCTGTTTAGTTGATATTATTTTCAGATGTTGTTTGCAGATGAAGTGCTGATTTCATCATGCTAAAATATACATAATCATTTTAAAGGATTCGGCCTAATTATCCACACAGGGAAAAAAAAAAGTTGTTGGAGAATATTTATTGCCCAGATTAGGATAAGTAGTTGGATGAATAACCCAGGTAGCTAGATTATTTTATCAGAACTTTTATCTTGGACATATATTAGAAATTAATGGTAATCTGAATCCAGGAATAAGAATGCAGGTTATATCTGGGAGAAAAAGCAATTCTTTTAATCATTTCAAACTTTTTCATGATAAAAGGCTCTTTACAAAAATAATCGTAATTTTATTAATATCTTTTAATTTTCTTTAAATTCATAGACTAATGGATATTAAAATTAGGAGAGTCCTTAAAGATAATCTTGTCCTTTTATTTTCTTAGAGAAGAGGAAACCATGCCCCAAACAGATGAAAGAATTTGTATATTGTCAGACATTGAAACAATGGCTGGTCTATGATTTTTTTTGTTTATTGTATCAGAGTCACACCTCTTCATCTTGAAATTGCTGTTCATGTACTTTCTGCATTTTAAAATTTAATTCATGTTCTCTGGAGAGATTTTGTTGCACAATAGCTAGCCTTAGGCGTTGGAATGTTCCTTTGTAATTTGGATTGACAGGCTCTGATTCTTATTGAGGTGACAGAAGGGAACCATAAAGTCACATGTTCAACTTGGACTGTATTTGTGCACCCCAAACATCAGATTTCCCAAGTACAGTCTAGTGTTTCTGCTGTTCTTTTGAAGTTTGGTTAATCTTCTGCATTACTCACCAAGGGTCTGTCACTCTATTTAGAAACCCACAAACACTTGGCCTTGGGCTATGTAGCTGTAGCGTTAATAAAGTCAGACATTTACAAATAGATTTCATTACTGTACTTTCTCTCTGTGATGCCTTCAGGTCCCCATGGAGAGATGGGAAGTAGGTGGCATAGGGGAACACACAGTAGATATGCTTAAGAGCAGAGAATGGCTCTGTCTCTAGAGTCTCAGTGCTAGAGATTTGGTCCACAGATATTTATTCTGACTTACTTAGGAAATAGTTTTCTTACTGAATAATAAAACATTTGAAAGGAGTTGTGGGAAGAGGGACAAGAATGGATTTTTTCATAAAGTCTTTTTTTCTCTTGTTTATGGATAATTACACCTGGGTTATGTCCATGAAATATTCTCTTTTGTCATTAATGGACAATCTTTAATAAAGATGCTGATTTTCAAACTTTTTCACACATTCAATTTATCCATTTATTCATTTAAGGAGTATTTATGTGGTCAGAATTGTGTTACTTACAGAAGCAATACACAATAAATCCAAGACATGGTCCCTGCCCTTTAGGACCTTATAGTTTAAATGGGGAGACATAGGAAGCAGTTAAGAAAAATTTTATTGTTTATTGTATTGAATTCATATATGTAATGTAATTAAGTACTCACATGATTATTAAGGACAATAAATGCTGTAAAACTTCAGAGATGAAAGATATAACTTTAATTTGGAAATATCATCAAAAACAGTATGGAAAAAATTAGGGGTAGGAGTGAGCAAGACAGTCCTATAGAATGTGAAGGGAACAACTCTGTCTGCGTCAGAGACCACTTCAGGGCTGGTTGAAAGGGGGTGTGTTGGTAAATGTTTAACAACCAGGCTGTCTAAGAAAAACATTGAGTTTTTTTTAATGACTTTTTGAAGTTAGATATGTATTCTCACCAATTTATCATTACTTTCTTAATTTTAGACAATGCACAAAACAGTAAGTCAAACTCTGATTCATAGTATTTCCTATGAAAATTTAGCAATTTGTTTTCCAGGTTGATCTGGGTGCAGCATAACCATGGGTAGTTAACTGTGTCCTCTTCATCTGAAGGACTATGATGAGATGCCAGAATAGTGAAAGTACAGGGAAGGAAGTATTCTTCCCCCATCCTCAAGTATCCTCAAGGAGAACCTCAATTGGCACTAGTAATAAACTGTGCAGGAAAGGAAAAGGGTATGTGAATGTAGGAAACATTCATCTTGAGAATCCTTCCCATCATTCTACAAGAATTTGCATGTGTCTAAATATCATCTACCAGGGACCAGAGCTATGCAACTATGATAGCATTACTATCTCCAGTCATGGAGAGAAAGCAGAAAAAAAGCTGAAGGAAAAGTAAGAAGAAATAGAGATAAACTTACTGCTCTTGATATTTGTAGTTTGTGACCAACCTCCTAAGAAAATGAAGTGCTCCAGTCTTTTTCAAGCCTCTCAGGACCTCCTGGGATTTCATTTGCAAGTGCAGAATTGTTCTGAAAGCATAAATTTGAACCTCAGAATTATTCCAATGGGAAAATTAGTGATTCTGTTTGGGTTTCTTTAATAATTTAGCCCAACCTATGCTAATTTTAGTGAAATGTAAGCTTCCTGAGATCAGGGATGAGAAAATTATTACATATTTAAAATTTTATATTTTTTCCTAACTCAGAAGTAAAACTCTGCTACCTGTTTGATTTCAATTTAGGAAAAAGACAGAGTGAAATACTTTATTGTATGAAGAGACATATATAGAAAGACTGTGGATTTGATTGGAGATGAGGACTGGTTATTTTGATTATTTTACTTTAAGATTTAAGCCTTTTAGGAATGAAAAAGATTGGTTATCAGAAAAATGCTAACAACCCACTAATTATTGCATTCATTTATTAATTCATTCTACAAATATTTATTAAGTACCTGATGATATAGATGACATAGTCTTCATCACAAGAAATTTACAATCTAATATGTATGTAAAATTCTCTCCAGTGCTACTTTCCTCAACCTGCTTTTGCATTATCAGGTTGGGCTACCAGGAAGTGGGGGTTATCCTTGGATTCTAGAGATAAGTCTATGGATGACTACTCTTATTAGAGTAGCTTAAAAGTCCCTCCTAGTGTGGTGCCTATTTACAATAAGCCATTAGTTTAAATTAGATTTTATCAAAGGCATTTAGTCAAATAGAATAGTATGGACATTTGGTAGAAAACATTGCCCTTTAAATCCTGATATGCACTTTCCCAAAAATATACATAGGATGTGTAGGGAAGGTTGGCTCAAATTGGAGAAAATAATAGCGAGGAGTTCAGGGAACATATATGGCACAGGAGTATATCACAATTTCTGGTTCTTCAAAGTTTAGAAGTCTTTTTTTTTTTTAAAACATAGACTCTTCATAGAGTTCCCCTTGGAGGCAGCATCTCTGATATTTTTCTTTACCATCTTATGCTTAGTAGGCCTCTGCTCCTGGCTAGATATATTATTTCCTACTGGTCCACTTTCTCTGATGCCCTGATCAATGAGTTGAATAATGAGAAAAAAGTTCAAAAGATCCCTTTCTCCTATCCCCTAGAGCAATGAACTCTCAGAGAACTGTTTTTCTTTCAGAACTGGTAGTCTTCCCTTTTGAACTGGCCCAGTTCCCAAATTGGCTTATTGTTTTTACACTTAAGCCTAGGGACATGACTGATTCTCTCCATCAATCACAAGGTGTTTCCTAGATAGGGTCAGTGGCTTTTCAGCCAATGTCCAAAGTAATATACTTCTCTTAAATTGATTAAGGGTTTATTTACACATCGTAGTGGATTTTGTAGGAAAATTATTTTATATTTACTATTTTGAGATTATATCCTCCAACCACTTAATGATAATAGTAGCAATAATACCTATAATTATAGGTATTTTCCACGTTATCATATTTGATACTTTGTGATGTAGGTGTCACAACTATTTCCATTTTACAGATGAGATAGAATTTGATCTAGTTTAAGTGACTTGTCCAAGATCACACAGATATTAAATGTCTAAAGCAGAATTTGTTCTTGTCTTCTTCACTTCTACTACAGGTTTTTATCCACTGTAACAACTAGCTGGCTTGACTGATTGATTAGATTCTGTGGCTCAAAGAAGCTTTCTTATAAAAGGATCATGGAATTTCCTCATCTTACTTACACATTAAAACTTCATCATGGCCTTATTTTGATTAATTGAGGTAGGTAAGGAGTATGGAACTTCTTCTCTCGAAATATACATATAAATAACATCCTCTACAAAATAACAAGGGAGACTAATATAAATTAAAAGGAAATGACAAAATTTCTTATATTATTTACTATAAGAAATATGAAGAAATTTAATTTTTCTAGGAGAAATCAGGGAAGGCTTAAAAAATTAATGTCACCAGGATTGGATCTTGAATCCTTGAAGAGAGGAACATCAACAAATACAGATGGTAGCAGCAATGATATTTCATGTCTAGAGAATGGTATAAACAAAGTCACAGATGAGAGAGAAGATGTGAATATGGAACAGAAAATATTCTCATTTGCCTGGAATGTAGGACCTAGGAAAAGGAATAGTATTAGTTAATGTTGAAATCAAATTGTAGAGAACAAGAAATAACTAATTTCAGGAATCTATACTTAATTTGGTAGGCAATAGAGAGACAGTGAAGGTTTAAGAGTGCAGTTAAATAATCAAAAGAGTATGTCAGGAAGATAATGTGGGCAGCAGTATGAAGGATGAATTGGAGAGAGAATATATTGGAGGTAAGAAGAAGGTAAAAGGTATTAAAATAGTTTAGGCAAAATAAGGTAGAGACCTGAAAAACCTAGTAATTTCAATTGGGACTCAGAGGAGGAGAAAGATATGAAAGATATTGAAAAGTCATATGAAGAGGTATTGAAGATTTAGCTAAGATCAAGTCAAAGATAGACAACTCTCAGGTTATGAACCTGGGTAGCTTGGAAACGGTTGGGAATGGTGGTACCATCAGTAGAAACAAAGAAATTGAGAGGAAAGGGAGGTTTTAGGGAGATCATGGCTGTTTTGGATATCTAATTGTTACTTCCACATCCAGACAGACATGGCTGAAAATATGAATGTTCTTGAGAGAGGTTGGCATTGAAGTTATAACATTAATAATAGTTAAAGCCAAGCTGAGTGAATCAGATTACCAAGGAAGAAAATGTAAAAAGGAGAGACAAGAGACAGGAATATAGTCTTGAGGTACACCCATCATTAGCCAGTAGGTGGAAAATAAAGAACCAGCAAAAAAAAAAAAAAAGACAAAAACAATGATCAGAGAAAGAGGAAAAAATCATAAGAGTATGAAGAGTACTATGGATGCCAAAGAAGGAAAGGGTATCAGGAACAAAGGGTTTACTTTGTCAAATGCTTTAATAAGGTCAAATAAGATGATTATAGAAAAGAGGGCATTGAACTTATGAAAAAGAATGAGATCATTTTCCACCCTGTCACTTTTACTCTACTCTCCAGATCAGTGCACCAGATTCCATGTTTGGGAGGAGGTGAGCCTCTGTGCTTTGTAGCAGATTGTGTATTTTCCTTCCCACTCTTTCTTGATGCAAGAACTTATATTAGATCTTCATTATTCTTGCCTCTGGAAAGAGTATATTAAGGAACTGCTGCCCAATTATTCTATTAGCCATTTTTATGACTTCCTAGACCACAATTTCTTTCTTTAGCTACTATTTCCTTACAAGTGGTGTCTCAGGGTTTAGAATGTAAATCTCTTGAGGAGTAGGGACTACCTTACATTTGTATTTGTACTGCTAGGACTAAGTACCAGTCTTGCATATGCACATTTTTAATTCATGCATGCATATGGTGAGGAAAGAAGTCAGTTTGTTTCCAACAATTACAAGCAACCATTGCTCCAGAAGTAAATAGAAAAGGAGCTCAAGAAGGTAAATACATTGGAAATTCCTCCAGGGCAGAGATTTTTGTCTTCTAATCAGTCAACAACTAATTTCCGGAGCAGCCATTATGTGCTCAGCACAGTACTAGATAGCTGGGGGAGAGCCAAAAGAAATATGAGACTTTTTGCTAACCTTCTAGGAGAAAAACAAGAGAAACAATACAAGACAATATGTGTCAGAGATAAATACTGCAGTTCAGAATAAAGTATTGTCAGAGTACCAAGAGAGAAGTAATGGATGAGGCTGAGATTCTTGCAGAAGGATGGACTTGATTGGGGTCTTAAAGAATCAATAGGCACAGGAGAAAAGCAAGGATGTTATGGTAGGAGCATAGTAGTCACTTAAAAATCACTTGCTGACTTGTTCATTTGAAGGATTTAAGGGTTCATTGGTGATTATTTATTTATTTTTTGGGGGAAATGTCTCTTCTTGGAAGAAAGCCAATTGCTGAGTAAATGTATTTCATTCCAGCTGATTGATTAATGTAACTTCTAGAAGCAAAAATATGTCCTTGCTGACTGGTCCCCTAGAGTTGCTAGGGATTAAATCCACCATCCAGAAATGTTTTTGTTTGATTATCTAGTATAGAAGGAGATAAACAAGGCTTCCCTCCAGATCTAGTCTCAGTAAACTAGCTCTTCTCTCCCCAGGGAGTAGTAGTTATGATGAGAACTAGATAAGGGGTACCTAAATGAAATTAGGTTTAATTGAGGTCTAGTGGCAGGTTTGGGGTACAGAGAGTCAAATAGAGCTCCCCTGCAACCCCTTTGGAGTTGGCACAAGGACACAGAGTTAAATGAGGTCTAGTAGCAGCGCAAGAATCCTCTGTAATGGAATTTACAGACCGGAAAACCTAGATTGATAAAAGAAGTTTATCGTGGGGTTTGGAAGTAAGGTTAAAAGGTAGGATAACACCAGAGCCAGAGTTGGTTCTGATGGGCAGAAATCCTTGACATGACTGGCATAAGAAGGATGCCATGTTTGGGAACTCTGCAAAGAGTGGACTCCAGTTTGGCCCTTTTTATAATAGGGGGGCTTTGGACAACCTGGAGGGGCCTGTGGGTAGAGTCCCAGGTTGGCTTCCGGTTTGAGTTTCAGCCAGGGTTAGAATTTGAATAGAATTCAATGGCTTTTTAGATAAGGAGGAAATTGTGCTGGGGGTGGGGTCCCTTCCCTGAGTCCAAGGAGATTTTAAGAGTTTTGGGGTTTCCTCATCAGTTACAGTGGATGAAACTGCAAATCTCTTTCTAGGAGGTAGAGTAGAGAGTGCTGGACCTAGAGGGAGGAAGACTTGGGTTGAAATTTAGGTTTAAATATTTAAAAGCTGTGTGACCCTGGGCAAGTCACTTAATCACTCTCTGCCTCAGTTTTCTCATCTGCAAAATGTATAAATTAAGTTGGTCTCTAAAACCCCTTTTAACTCTATTTCTATGTTCCTCTTCAATGTGAATTACACAGTTTAAATGAGGCTGTTATAGGGTTAACATTTCACTGTTCTCTGGTCATCTTCATATCATACTGTTTTGAGATTTTGATTTGTGAGAGTTTACCATATCTAACTAGATCTAGAGCAACCAGATGCTTTCCCTCAACACACACATACTTTAACTTTTGGGATAGTATCAAATAAATTCTAACATCCTAGGAGAAATGTTAATTCATTTTCTTGTGAATCTACTTATAATCCCTATGCTTTCCTAGACTGACATACTATTGTTGATTTCTAATACCATATCTTATTTGTCTTAGGTTAAAACTCAAGCTCCTTATGGTTAAAGACTATCTTGGTTTTTTTGAATTTGCATCATCACTTAGCACAGTGCCTGCCACTTAATGCTCATTCATAATTTCATTTACTCACAAACTCACTTATCTAAACATCCATCCATCCATCCATCCATCCATCCATCCATCCATCCATTCATCCAGTCAACTGGCCTTTCACTTTGTTAACTTACCAATCAAGGATAGCTTATTTAGATACAGGCCTGGGAGACTAGGAATAGTCCGGGATTCTTATTGCCATTACTGCACTTGGAACTATATATTTTATAGTGAAAATGTATATTTTGGGGGCAAAAAACTCTCATATCTAATCCCATTTTGTATTAGAAAGATAGAAAACCCACATTCTGGGCAGTGTTACAATAAAATATAATTTGAATTAAAATTTGAATAGGTCAGACATTCAAAGAACTTGATATTCTGTTTGCCATATGAAATATTCCAAAATTCCCTGATTCTCTAGTTCTGTTTTCTTTCTCTCTTCTATAGACCCACAAACTGACATGGGACCATTGGATATAAAGACAGAAAAGAGCTGAGATTAGGTTGAGGAATGCAAAAGAGTTCCCTAAACTTGTCTTTTTGAGTTGCAGGGAGGAGCCCTTGAATGGGTCAAAGATGAAAACTATTCTCTAGGTTTCATAATTTGTTGTTTGCATCCCAAAATGGATTCCCTCTTTGTCCTTGGGACTCAAGGCAGGTGTTAGTCAGTCTGCATTAGACTGGGAAATTGCTTTTGCAGTTGGGACTCTTGTAGATAAGCAGACCATCTTATCTTCCCAGTCTAACAGTTCTCTAGGGGGAAAAAATGGGACTTTTGCCAGCAACTTGCTCCTCCTTGTGGGAGGAGTTTTGTTTTTTTCCCACCTTTAGTTCACCTTTCCCCCTCCTAAGCTATGTCACTTTAGATGGATATTTCTGGTACCTACTTCTTCTTCTTTTTTTTTTTTTTTTTTTCTGCTATCATAAATGTACAAACATGTATTTATTGTGAATTCTTTGGGTTACACATACTTATTCATTTTTCTTGTAACAAACCTAGTTTTCACATAAGTTTGTGAAGTTGTGATTGCCTGTTGACAATTATAATAATTCACATTTACACTGTACCTTAAGTATTTTGAAAAATTCTTTTTTCAGAATGATCCTTTAAAATAGGAAGTGCATTGGGAGTCTGAGAGATTAAGTGGCTTGCCCGCCATAAAAGTAAATATCTATTAAATAGGGAATGTGGATCCCTGGGTCAATCAACTCCAAGCCCAGTGCTCTACTTCCTATACCCTGCTGAGGTCCAAAAAGCTAAAGCTAATAAAAAGCAGAGCCAACATCTGAAGTGTCTTCTGACTTCATCTCTAGGAGGACTGATGTCACTAAATGCAGTTGGCTAACAGGTTTGTACCATGAGCAGACTTCTTTTGCTTATGTTTGTTCCCCCAAAGGGTAACATGGAATAATTCAGAGTGCAGTTTTAAACTTTAACAGCTTAAACACAGAATTTGAAAGTTGGAAGGAACCTTAATAAAGACTGAATTCTACCCATACATACCAGAACTTAAGGTGAAGAAAAACACTTGTCCTGAGACCATGAAAAATATTACATGGACAAACAGATAAGTGCACATATTCAGGCAGCATGGCCCATCGTAAAAGAACTGATTTTCAAATCAGAATACATGGATCTCATTTAGTAACTGTATGGCTATGAGCAAAACACTTCATGAATTTTGGTCTCTGTTTTAAAATAAAGGGGATAGATGTTGGTCTGTGAGTTCTAAGACCATCTAGTTCTCACATTCTTAAAGAATCTGTTTTTATATTTCTCTAAGAATAATATATATTCTACAAGAATATATATTATATTTATGGCATCTGTTTTTATTTTTCTATTTATTTATCAATTATACAAATACCAATTTTAATTGACCTAGCACTTGATAAGCTCTGTAAGAAATATTTTTAGCTTCATGGGTTTCAGTAAATCCCTTAGTTAAGTATCTCCAAACTAGAAAAACCTTGCCAAAGTTGGGGTTCCACTTTTTGATCCTTTGTGTGTCCGAACACCAATTTCACCCAGAAATAAGACACTTTTTTTTTTTTTTTTTTGAGGCTGGGGTTAAGTGACTTGCCAAGGGTCACACAGCTAGGACGTGTTAAGTGTCTGAGACCAGATTTGAACTTGGGTCCTCCTGAATTCAAGGCTGGTGCTCTATCCACCGCACCACCTAGCTGCCTGAAATAAGACAGTTCTAATTATTTGAAAACCTGAGCCAACCCTAAGTAGATTAGAGCTTAATAAAATACATTTATTAACCACGTGTGAAAGCATTTGGCAAGTTGCTGAAGGTTCTAATAGAAATCTCTGGTCTCCAGGAGCTCACATTCTAATGGAAGAGACAATAAATCTGGGAGCTTTTAGCTGCAAATCATATGGAAAATTCAGGAAGAAAAAAATATAGTTTATTTTCTGTCAGTTCTAGCTGATGAAAATGTAAACTCCAAGAAGGAATAAAAAATGTAGATGGTAAAGAAATGACTACAGGAAAGACTTTAAAATGGGCATATATTTTATGAGTTACATGACCAAAAAAATCATAACCAACTGATTAGCCTACTGATGATTTCCATTCTTATCTAGACTAGACCTTGGAAAACAAACATAGTCTTTTAAATCTTCCCAGCATAGTAGAATTTGTTTTTGTGAAACTACTAAATGCTTTTAATGGCCCCAAACTTCTTTCTAACCAAAGTCCAACTTTTTAACTCCAATTTAACTCTGGTTATGGTATACATATTATGAGCAAGACATGAAGCACTGAAGTTTCCAAAGAATTAATGGTAATGGTCATCCATAGGGGAGAGGTACCTGGGGGTACATGTGCTAACAATGAAGAATTCCATGGGATAAATGATGCTAAAACTGTCATCAGAGAGATACTAGTAGAAAAGATGACTACTGCCATGTATCGAGTGAGACATAATTAATGGACTATTAGAAGGCCCCAGAGTATCCATATAGTGTCAAGAGATCTAGAAAAAAGCCTCTATTTTGGATTGGTCTCCTTTTTAGAAATTAGGGGAAATTTATGACAGAAGTTGCACAGGAGAAAAAGACAGGGATGGCTTGCAATTTTCATTATCTGAAGGAGTACTCCCAGTGATGAGAGAGCAGATTGTTCAAAGCCTAGTAGCAAAGTCTGTTTTATTTAGCACTTCTGAGGTACCCCAAACTCTAATAGAGAAATTCAAACAAAGGAGGGGAAATACATAGGTGAACTAATTTAGCTCACAAGAAGAGCTCTGGGTTTATTGAGAAAACACATGGCAATCCAACAGAGGCAGGAGGTTTTGATGATACAGACTAGACCTGTAGTGAAGTGAAATAACTTCTAGAATTTCCCATTTGAGTAGCTGTCTCTATTCTTATTCCTTTTATCCAGATTACCCTCTTTCATTTTAAGTAATAATCAAGTGCTTTTTAGCACTTTCTAGGTAGGTAAATGGCTGGAGATTTAGTCTTGGAATCAAGAGATTGGAGTTAAAATACTGTATCAGACACTTATGAATTATGTGACCTTGAGCCTGTCAACAACATGTGTAAGCTGAAGTTTTTCTCCTTTTAAAAAGGAGATGGTTGGATTTGATGTCCTCTAAGTTCTCTTCTATCTCCAAATGTACGATTCTTTGAGTAAAATCAAATTCTGACTATGATGTGAGAGAACTCTCTTAGGGAGTGGAGTGGACTGTCATTTGATGATTCCCATGGATGGAGTCCTACTTGACAGAAATCATGGGAACATTTCCCTTGTTGGGCTTCTTGTTTAATCAATTAAACTCCATAGGAGTGTCCCTGGATGTCAATTGTAATTTTTATTTCTCACTCAGATTTTTGACCATTAACCCTGAGCTACCAGCTATTTGCCCATGTTTTGACAATCATTTCTTTGCCTAGCTAGCTTTTTCCTAACTTTCGGGGGGGGGGGAACAAAATAAAACAAAAAAAGCAGTTCATCATTCTGGCAAGTCATGACCCTTTTTCACCATCAAATTTTTTTTCATAGCACGTGCCAGTATAATTACCTAGATTGGGGTAATGAATTCCAGATTCTTTAATAACATGTACTGTAATTAGCTGGATAATAATCTCCAATTACTCAGAGAAAGTTAGCTTATGTATAAATTATTAGAGCTGTAAATCACATTTTTTTCTGTTGAGAAAGTTTTGGCCTTTTCTAATCAGTGGTAGCATTCAGGATCCTCTGATGACTGTCTGGAGTACATTGCCCTGCCTACCAGTCTCCTGCCAACTCCATCTGCCTAGATTTCTTTCATTTGCTTTAGAGAGACCTGACACATAATTCTGGTTGGTGTAAACACTTTGGTAACTGGCTAAAAGCCTAATCCCAAGCTTACCAGAGTTTTGAGAGTCTTGTGAAATAGCAGTCTGAGAGCTGCAGGAGCCAGGCAGATATTCAGCCTGGATATTAGGAACCAGTCAGGTGGAAAGTCAAGCATCTTGTGGTTGAAGTGCCCTTTGGATCAAATTACCTCCCACGATCCTCTCTAGTTGAAAAAGCTTTCTAAATGAAACACCTCCATATAGGGCCAACCTTGGGTAAACTTGTGGAATTGGAAAAAAGTTTGTGCTTTCCCAGAATCTCTTTCTGTAGCTATTTCCTGGTTAGGTCCTCTTTTGTCACCCCTAAAAATAAAGACAGAGTACCCATTCTGTGGCACCAGCCTGACTTTCTTTTCTGGAAATGTTTGAAAGCTCAAAATTGGGACTTTCTACCTTTCTCTCCAGTTTTACCTAATCTTCTATTTCTTACCTAAATTCCTATTACCATTGTCACCTTCTAGTTAGGTGTTTTAGGAGGAAATCATCTGATATATTAATATACACTTAAGTATTAATAACCAATAATAGCACAAGATATTATCACCCAGAAATAATTCCACTGAGAACACTAAAAAAATGACTAGAATAGCTACTTGTAAAAATAAAAATTTATGAGGAATATTAGGTAGGGAGTGTTTCTGATATTTCTTAAATCATTTCACATAAGCAAATGTGGCAAGGCTAACTTTGGTTCTCTGTATAGTTTTACATCTGAATTGATGAAGAGTTTAGCAAATATCTAGTTAATAAATGTGGAGGGCCTTGTCATTGCATTGTTATTTTTGGTACCCTTTGGATGTCTTTGATGTTTGCTGATCTCCCAAAAATCTAGTGGGTGGGGAAAGAGATGGGAAATAGCCCACAATAATTGTATTAAATCTTACCTTCTCAAATAAGATTTTAAAAAATCATCATGTGATCCCATACAGCGAGGAGTCCTTGGTTCACCTTAGTGATTTATGTAGAACTTCTTGGAAATGCAAAATCAGTATTGTGGTCTCCATGATTACCAAAGAATAAGCCCTATTTATGCCTCAATTCTTTTGGGTAATGCCACTCCTTGACATGGACTTTGTGGAGTTTTGGATCTACCCAATTTAAATTAGCTAGTGTTTCAAAGAATATTAGTAGTATGGCCTTGGTAACATCTATGTTTGTTTTTTTCCTGAAATCATATATGATGGGGGGCAGTAGCCCGCTTTGATATTCCTTGTTTGATCTTTGATTACAAGATCTGGTCAAACCAGTTTGGGCTATCTGAGCTGCCTTGGGTTTTCAGCCCCCATTCTAATGATCTGCTCAGATAGGCAAAATACCAGGAGGAAATTCCCCTTTGGGAGAGGCGGAAGGAGATAACAACAGAGAATTCCTGTCTTATTGACAAATATCTCCGGAACCTCTTGGATAACATCTCTGTGCAAAAGTTGTTTTGATGACTCTAGTTATGTTTAAAAGGAAGGTGAAAAATGGAATCTTTGCACTTGGTGTATACCAGCCTAGTGCCCACTTACTGGCATCCCCTTGCCAGGCAACTTGGACTTCCTAAAGGCCACATGCTTGTCTATCCCTTTACTATCAATAAAGATTTTGTTTCCATACAGCATTGAGTACAAATTCATTTGCTACCAAACCACCCAGTTGGTTACTTTGGGGAAAGAGAAAGAGAGATAATCAGACCCAGGAGAAAAGGAACTGACCCATCTTGGTTTAGAACCTCAGTTTACTCCTCATCAATATCTATCTATCTATCTATCTATCTATCTATCTATCTATCTATCTATCTATCTATCTATCTATTGATGAGAAGTAAACTGAGGTTCTATATATATATATCTATAGATAGATAGATAGATAGATAGATAGATAGATAGATAGATAGATAGATAGATGCTGGACAGGATATTTTTATTCTTAACATAGAATAAATGAACACTTATTTATTAGAAAATACAATGAATAATAAGACATAAACATCTACAGAATGCTTATAGTTCACTACTCTCCTGAACTCTAGAAATTACTTCTATGACATGAAGTTTGTTGGGCCTCTGAAGTTCTGAGTCATTTAGAGTCTGTGTCCTCTCTAGAGTAAGCAAAGAAATTGCAGTCAGATTCTCTCAGATGTTGCATCCACACTTCCCATACAACTGGTTATCTGGTGACAATTTCATCCTTTAGAATTAGTTTTAACTCAGTCATTTATGCCTTGGTAGCTTGTAGTGAACTGAAATTTGGGGTGGAAAGGGAAGAGATTGTGGTTTGTTTGATTCCTGCAGGTGCCTCCTCCAGGAGGTGCCTCTGACCCATAGAAGTCACAAGACACAGACTCAGAAGACAATGATTTGGAAATATCTACAAGGAAAAGTCTCAAAGAAAAATATTAGGGAGGCAGTAGTCAGAAGCAAAAAAAAAAGACTTTTGAGGAGGGAACTAAAACTAAACAAACAAAAGGAAATAAGATTTAGGAACATACAGAGCTAGTAATTGTAACAGTGAATGTAAGTGGAATGAACAAAACCAAAGAGGATATGAGAATGTATTGAAAAACAGAATCCAACAATATGTTGTATGCAAGAGACACACTTGAAACAGAAAGACACAGAATTAAAATAAGGGGCTGCAACAGAAATTAGGTTTCATCTGAAGGGAAAAAAAACACAGAAGTATCAATTATGATCTCAAAGTAAAACCAAAAATAGTTCTAATCAAAAGATTAATCAGGAAAACACATTTGATAAAATATCACAGACAAAAATTAATATAAATATTGAACAGGTATACAAATATTATAGCATCTATATTTTTAAGGGGAAACTTAAATGAGTTACAGAAGGAAATAGACAGTAAAACTATACTAGAGAGGTACTTAAATTTGTCTTTCTCAGAACTAGCTAAATCTGATCATAAAATAAAAAAGAAAGAAGATAAAAAGGATTTTAGAAAACTGAGATATGATAGCTGTATAGAAAAAATTGAATAGGAATAGAAAGGAGTATATTTTTTGCTCTATTGTACATGGCATTGTCACAAAAACTGACCAGGTATTAGGGAACGAAACCTCATATAAGCAGAAATAGCAAATATAATCTTTTAATGCAATTAGTTACTGTAACTAAAAAGCCTTTGAAGTACAGATTAAAAATCAACTGGCAATGAAAAAATCTACTGTAAGGACTAATTATTTAAACAATCAAGTATTTTATTAAAGATTATGACAACAATGAGACAACAAACCAATATTTATGGAATGCAACCAAAGTAGTACTCAGAAAAAAATTCATATCTTCAAATGTTTACATCAATAAAGTAGAGAAATAGCAAATCAACAAATTGAACATAAAATTTAAAAAACATCTAGAAAAAGAAAAAATTAAGATTCCCCACAAAATAGAAATCTTGAAATCAAAGAAGGGAATATATATATATATATATATATATATATATATATATATATATATATATATATATATATATATAAAGTTTTAAAAATTTAATGAACAAATAAATTAGAAGATAGTTTTATGAAAAAAATAATACCAAGATAAACCCCTGGCTAATTTGATTTAAAGAAAAAGTAAGAAGAAAATCAAATTATCAATATCAACAATAAAAAGGATGAATGTACCATCAGAGAAATAAAATTAATATTAGAAGATATTTTGCTCAACTACATATCAGTAATATTGATAATCTGAATGAAATGGATGCATAGTTAGAAAAATGTAAATTAGCCAGATTCACAGAAGAGAAAATTGAATGTTTACATCTTAAAAAAAGATATTAAACAAATCAAACCATCAATGAATTCCCAAAGGGGAAAAAAAGACCCATGATCAAATGGATATGCAAATGAATTCTACTAAAAATCTAAAGAACAATTAATTACAATTTTATGCAAACTTTTTTTTTTTTTTTTTAACAAAAGGAATAAAAGAGACTTACCAAATTCCTCACTGATACAAATACATTTTGGTACTTAAATCAAGAAGAACAAAAACAAAGATAAAACTCACAGGCTGATATCTCTAATTAATATTGATGCAAAAATTTTAAATAAAATTCTAGCAAGGAGAGTATAGCAATATATCACAGAGATCATATACTATGGCCAGACTGAATTTATACCTAGAATTCAGGACTGGTTCAATATCAGAAAAAACAAAACAAAACAAAACCAAACAAAACAAAAAATCTAGTATTATTGACCAAGCTGAATTAACAAAAACAACAAAAATCATATAATTATATCAAAGTGCAGAAAAAGATATTGACAAAACATACTATTCCTTGTGAGAATGCTAGAAAACACAGGAATAAATATAATTTTTCTTATAAGTATTATCTATCTAAAACCATTAGCAAACATTATCTGTGATGACTATAAATTAGAAGACTATCTAAAAGGTTAGAAGTGAAGCAAGAATGTCCATAATCATCACCACCACCAACATCATCATTATTATTCAATATTGGCATTAAAATGCTAACTATAGCAATAAGACAATAAAAATAAATTAATGATTAAGCATAGTCAATGAATAAACAAAATTATCATTTTTTTTCAAATAGTGTATTTATTTAGAAAAGCCTAAAGAATCATTAAAAGAAAGTCATTAAAATAATAACAACTTTAAACAAGTCACAGGATATAAAAGAAACTCACAAACCGTCAGTATTTCTATGTATTAAAAATAAAACCCAGTAGGAAGAGAAATTTAATTTAAAATAACTGTAGACATTATAAAATAATTGGGTGTCTATCTGCCAAGACAAATCTAGGAACTATGTGAACATAATTGCAAAACACTTCACCCATATAAAGATCCAAATAGTTGGAGAAATAAATGTTAATTGTTCATGCATAGGTTGAACCAATATAATTAAAAAATGACAATACAGCCTAAATTAATTTGCTTATTGAGTGTCACACCAGTCAAACTACCAAAGAATTACTCTTTAAATCTCAAAAAATAAAATTTATTTAGAGGAATGTTTCCCAAACTTTTGACATATGTGTACCCCTTCTATAATTTTCATAATGCTGAGTACCCCTCATCAAAAAATGGATATATTTTAATAACAATCTATATATATGTATATATATATATTTGGTACATATACAAAATAATAATAAATGGAAAATAAAATCATTCATAATAAAATATAAATCCATGCCAGAAGGTTTATCGCATGTGGAAGAAGAGCAATTGTTGGAATTGGCTTCAGACGAATTCTTGAAAAATAAATATAAGGAGTGTACTTTAACATCATTCTGGTTACAAATGCAACATGTGTATCCTGTTTTAACAGAAAAAGTTCTGAAATACATCTTGCCTTTTTCAACTTCATATTTATGTGAAGTTGCTTTTTCAGCATTTGTAGATATTAAGTCAAAAAAAAAAGGAACAGACTATTGGATTAAAATTAACAACCAAGGAACCAAATTATGAAGATCTGTTACCTCAGTATAAACAATTTCATCCTTCTATATTAAAATAATATCAGTGAGATTTACTAAAGCACATACAAATCTTTCCTATAAGAAAAATAGCATATTAGAGGAATAAAAGATCAAGAAATCCAGGGAAAAAAAGGAAAAAAAATATGGCAGAAAGGGCTGTAAATTAAAGATTTAAAACTACAAAGTAGTAATTACCAAAGTAATTTGATACTGTATAAAAGAGTGTATTAATCAAAGAAATGGATTAGATACACAATATTCAGAAGTAAATATAAACTAGTAACCTAGATAAAACCAAAGATCCCAGTTACTGAGACAAAACTTACTATTTGACAAAAACAAAAGTAATCTGTCAGAAAGAAATATTGACCACCATTTTATATTATGTATCAACATAAGCTCAAAATGGGTACATGATTTAGACATAAAGTTTGATGTCATAAGCAAATTAGAGGAGCATGGAAAAAATAATCTATTGGATCTAAGGATAGAGGAAAATTTTATAACCAAACTATGGATAGTTTTGAACATCTAAATTTTGATAATTTTGAACATCTAAATTTTGATAATTTTGAACATCTAAAATTAAAAATTGTTTGCTTAATTGTTCAAATGGAACTGGCTAGTTGGGTCCTCAGTGGGATAGTTATTACTACTCACAGATTGTTGTTTGTCCTTTGTTCTCAAAGAAGACCAAGATCATTAGAAAGGTGGCTATTGTCTAGCCATTTCCTATCCTTTACTTAAACAGTTGATTTCTTTATCCCTATTAAACATCTTATTAGGTTTGGCTCCTCTTTCTAATCTGGCAAAATCTATTTTGAATCCTAAAAATTATGTTAGTTACTCCTCCAGGTTCATATAAGTTGCTGGTCTCATAATTTTGCCACAAATTACTTCATCTAAATTTTTTAAAAAATTAAAAAAAAGAAGACAAAGGACAGATCTTTTTTATTTTTTGCTAGAGATATCCATCTACATGAATCGGGCTCCATTAATATCAATTCATTAGATCTGATCATTTCAGCAGTTCCTAAACAATCTAGGTGAATTGCCATCTTACTCACATTCCTAAATATTGTCCATACAAGTGTTTTGAAAGTCTTTTTGAGGAAGAGAAAATTTTTTTCTCTTAATTAAAATTTTTAATTTAATTAATTTTTAAAAGACTGGTGAATTTCTGAAACTTAGGTATATCATACATAAATTCTGAACCATTAGTCTAATAATCCTATCAAAAGAAGAAAATGAGTTTTCCCATGCATGATCTGTTCTGAGTGAACCTCTACTGGTTTTAAATGATTACCTTTTCTTGACACTAAAAATACTTTTAATAATTAGCTTCTGCAATTTTGTAAAGAATAAAAAAAACAAGCTCACTGGCATATTATTGAAAGACTACATACACACACCTCTTTTCAAAATTGGGCCTCAAAAAAAATCATTTAACTGTCTTCATAACTTTTAACACTTCTGCATTTCCCATAGTTTTTCTAGTTCACTAACAACAGATGAGTAATCATATCCACAAGTTATTTCAATATCTTGGGATTGTTGCATGATGTTTTGATTACTGAAGTTTGCAGTTCAAATCCTGTTTCTACTACTGACTAGCTGTGTGACCATGAAGAAGTAATGCTTGAATTTCCAGTTCCTTTTCTATAAAATGAACATAATAACAACTATAGTACCTCTTTCATGGGTATGTTTGGAGACTTCATTAAAGTTATATATACAAGGTTCTTAGCAAACTTTATATGAAGATTTGTCATCATCATTATCATTCATTCTCTTTCTCCTCTTCCTTCTTCTGCTACCACCATTATTATTTCATTCAGGTGTGGTGACTTGAGTGCACTGAGAGAAGGTAAGTATTTTGTTGGTCAATTAGCATTTATTAAATGCCTACTATATTCCAGGTACTGTACACACACACACACACACACACACACACACACACACACACACAGAAAGAGAGAGGGAGAGAGAGGGAGAAAGAGAGAGAGAGAGAGAGAGAGAGAGAGAGAGAGAGAGAGAGAGAGAGAGAGAGAGAGAGAGAGAGAGAGAGAGAGAGAGAGAATAATTAGTTTCTTCTCTGGGTATGAATAGGACTTTTCATTATAAGTCTTTCAAAGTAGTTGTAGATCATTGTACTGTTGAGAATAGGAAAGCCATTTACAAGCTGGTTATCCCAGAACATTGCTATTACTTAGTATATAGTATATATCACTTTGCTTGAATTCGTGAAGGGCTTTCCAGGTTTTTTTCTGAGAGCATCCAGCTCCTCATTTCCCACAGAACAATAATATTCCATGATAATCATATAACACAATTTATTCAGGAATTCCCCAATTGATGGGCATCCCCTCTATTTCTTATTTTTTTCTCTGAGAACAGAGATGTTACATATATTTTTGTAGAAATAGATCCTCCACTCCTTTTTAAAAGATCTCTCTGTAATTGATAAATGATCAACGGATATGAAAAAACAATTTTTAGATGAAGGCATTGAAACTATTTGTAGTCATATGAAAAGGTGCTCCAAATCACTATTGACCAGGGAAATGCAAATTAAGGCAACTTTGAGATACCACTACACACCTGTAAGATTGGCTAGAATGGCAGGGAAAGACAATGAGCAATGTTGGAGGGGATGTGGGAAAACAGGAACACTGATACATTGTTGGTGGAATTGTGAATACATCCAGCCATTCTGGAGAGCAATTTGGAACTATGCTCAAAGAGTTATCAAACTGTGCATATCCTTTGACACAGCAGTGTTACTACTGGGCTTATATCCCAAAGAGATCTCGAGGAAGGGAAAGAGACCTGTATGTGCAAGAATATTTCTGGCAGGCCTTTTTGTAGTGGCCAGAAATTGGAAACTGAGTGGATGCCCGTCAATTGGAGAATGACTGAATAAATTGTGGTATATAAATATTATGGAATATTATTGTTCTGTAATAAATGACCAGCAGGATGATTTCAGAAAGGCCTGGAGAGACTTACATGAACTGATGCTGAGTGAAATGACCAGGACCATGAGATCATTATACACGGCAACAAGAAGACTATGAGATGACCAATTCTGAGGGACGTGGCTCTCTTCAACAATGAAATGATTCAAACCAGTTCCAATTGTTAAGTGATGAAGAGAGCCATATACACCCAGAGAGAAGACTGTGGGAACTGAGTGTGGACCACAACATAGCATTTTCACACTCTCTCTGTTGTTGTTTGTTTGCATTTTGTTTTCTTTCTCAGTTTGTTTCTTTCTTCTTGATCCAATTTTTTCTTGTGCATCAAGATAATTGCATAAATATGTATACATATATTGGATTTAACATATATTTTAATATATTTTACATGTATTGGACTACTGGCTATCTAGGGGAGGAGATGGGGGAAGGAAGGGATAATTTGGAACAAAAGGTTTTGCAAAGGTCAATGTTGAAAAATTACCCATGCATATGTATATAAAGCTTTGAACAGAGCTCTAATAAATTTTAAAAAAATCTCTTTTGGGGGCAGCTAAGTGGTGCAGTGGATAGAGCACCAGCTCTGAGGTCAGGAGGACTTAAGTTCAAATTAGGTCTCAAAAACTTAACACTTTCTGGCTGTGTGACCCAGGGCAAGTCACCTAATCCCAACTGCCTCAGCAAAAACTCTCTCTCCTTTCCTCTCTCTCTTCCTTCACCTTGTTCCTCCTGAAAATTTTTTTTCTCCTGACCATTTGACCACTCCCTCCCCCAGTGTATTCCCTCTTTTATCATCTTCTCCCCTTCCTATATCACATTCCCCTTCTATTTTCTTGCAGGGTAAGATAGATTTCAATAATTATTAATAATGAGAAAGTTCTTTTGAGTTACAAATATCCTTCCCTGTAGGAAATGACTTATTAAGTTCTTTATGATATCATTTTCCTGATTACCTTCTTATGCTTCTCCTGAGTCCTATGTTTGAAAAATCAAATTTTCCATTCAGCTCTGGTCTTTTCATCAAAAATGCTTGAAAATTCTTTATTTCATTGAATATACATATTTTCCATTGAAGGATTATGCTCAGTTTTGCTGGATTGCACTCCTAATTACATTGCTATCTAGAATATCATATTCCAAGCCTTCTGGTTCTTTAATGTAGAAGCTGCTAATTTTGTGTTATCCTGACTGTTGTTCCACTATACTGGAATTGTTTCTTTCTGTTTGCTTGCAATATTTTTTCCTTGACCTGAGAGCTCTGGAATTTGGCTATCCTATTCCTGGGAGTTTTCATTTTGGGATCTCTTTGAGGGAGTGATCAATGAATTCTTTCAATTTCTATTTTGCCCCAGGTTCTAGAATATCAGGAGTGTTTTCCTTGATAATTTCTTGAAAGATGTGGTCCAGGCTCTTTTTTTGATTGTGATTTTTCAGGCAGACCAGTAATTTTAAAATTATCTTTCCCGAATTTATTTTTCAGGGCAGTTGTTTTTCCAATGTGATATTTCACATTTTTTTCTATTTATTTTTGGTTTTGATTTATTGTATATTGATTTCTCATAAAATCATTAGCCCCCATTTTCTCAATTATAATTTTTAAAGAATTCTTTTCCTCAGTGAGCTTTTGATCTCCTTTCCCTATTGGCCAATTTTGCTTTTTAAGGCATTCTTCTCTTCGTTTTTTTTGTATTTCCTTTTGCACCACTCTCAATTCTTTTCCTAATTGTTCCTCTCTCTTACTTGATTTTAAAAATCACCTTTGAGCTCTTCCATGGCTTGAAAAATGTTCTTATTTTTCTTGGAGACTTTGGATATAGGAACTTGGACTTTGTTATCTTCTTCTGAGTATATGTTGTGACCACCCTTGTCACCACAGTACTTTTCTGTGGTCACAAATTTTTTTGTGTGTGTTTGCTCATTTTCCAGCCTATTACTTGGCTATCAACTCTTTGCTAAAGTATAGAGAGCTCTGTTTCTAGAGTGGAGGAAGTGTTTTAAGCTTCAGGGATTTTGTGTAGCCATTTTCAGAAATCCTTCTAGGAACCTGACCATAAGCATTCTTTTCTGGAATTCTGGAACTATTAGAAATTTCCCTCCTCCATTGTAGCTGTAAGATCTAGTGTGCTAAAGCATCAAAGTCCTTTTGCAACTGGGGTTGGGTGGGTGCAGCCTATGTTGGGATTTTGCACTGGATGCCCACCCTATTTCCACAAACCTTTTCTGCTGACCTTCCATGTCTTCTTAGGTGTTTCTGGGCTGAGAGGTTTAGAAATCACTGACACTCATTCAAAGGTTCTGGACTAGTTCCTGGTTTACTGTCTGGCACTGGGGCTTGGGTGGTGGGGCTGCAGCTGCTCTGGTAGATTGCAAGCTGGACTCCCACCCTGATGTCATGAATCTTTTTTGCTTCCCTTCTAAGTTGTCTAAGGCTGGAAAATATTCCACTCAGTATTTTGGATGTTTTGATGCTTTAAGTTTTGTTTAGAATAATTATTTAAAGGAATTTCAAGAGGTTTTGGGGGGAAGTTGGTTCTGTCTTTACTCTTCCATCTTGGCTCCACCTTCTCCTATCTAATACTTATAAAGTATTTTAAATAGGTTTAAGTATTACTTAACATATATCTCTATTAAATTTCACCTCATGATTCAGCATGTTAGAGTGCAATGATTCTCAAATTTTTTGGTTTCAGAACTTTTTTCTTATATTCTTAAAAATTATTAAAAAGCAAAGAGTTTTTTTTTTGGTGGGTTATATCATCAAAGAAATTAAAATATCTTACTATCATATGAAAATCTGAAATTTGAACTGATGTACCTTTTTAAAGATTCATGGGGACTTCCAGTGATCTCCTGACCATAATTTGAGAATCACTGATATAGTGGATAGAGGCCTGATTTTGGAGTCAGAAAGACTTGGTTTTCAAAACAGCCTCTGATACTCACTGGCATAAAGGGCAGCAACTTTTGCTACTTTTCAGTTTCCAAGCCAATTGTCTAAGACTATAAATTACAATGAAGTCACTGAGCTGTAACACCACAGGCAATTTCCATACCAGGAGTTTCTAACATTGATTGATGAAATCACAAGCCCAGATCCCACCCCTAAGACATTATTTTATTAGGTTAAAAGCACAATGTTCTAGCCTTTCAAAAATTTTAAATCTTTACGGATACCCAGTGAATTAGCAAAGCAAAATTCAGTAATTCAAATGAAATGTAAGATGCACAGATTTAGAGACATCTCTTTCCCAAATGTTCACTTGGATTATTTGTGCTGTTTATGTTGGTCTTTGTTCAGACAATGTAAGACACATTGTACATTGAACCCCACTTAGAGTTGTCATTTTGATCCTCTTTCAAGCATAAAGATCAGCAATCAGTAAACTTATACATCTCAGAATTCCCATTTTGAAGATCGTTGTATCTAGTAAAGAAAACAAGTATAAATACAAATTAAGTAGTCTTGTCTTCTTTCCCTTAGCATCCATCCCATCAACTTCAAGAAGCAGTCCTATCCCATTTGTGACTTTCCAATTGCCAGTGGCTCAGTCTTTTTTATTTTCTTTGGGCTAAAAACCCACCCTCTAAAAGAAGCCTTCTCAAGTTCTTAGTGTTAGCGCCTCATTTCTTACTAGCCTTAATCACTGAATGGTTGTTGCCTCAGAAAAACTGAGACCTTGGAAAGATCTTGGCTTAAAGGATCAAGATCTACCATTGCAACCTGAGTTACCTCTAGTAGTCCTGGTCTTGCCTGGACACAGATGACTCTTGAGGAGTGGAGAAAACTGATATTGCACAGCTTTGCCTCCTTTAAATCCAATTTACTTGCAAGCCATTTTCATTCTGATGGACAGTACATTCAGTATGAGTTAACAGTGTGGCAAAAGAATAGACAAATCCAAAGAATTTAAAAATATCTAAGGATAATATAAATGAAGAACCCTGGACCTCAAAGTTCTAATATTAATAAACTAGCATTTATATAATGCTTTAAAGTTTACAAAATGCTTCACAAACATTTCCTCATTTAACAATCTAAGGAACAATTATTATTATCATTCCCATTTTATAGATGAGGAAACTGAACCAGATAAGAGGTTAAATGGATTGCCCAGAGTCGCAGCTGGTAAATGTTTGATAGGCTTTGAATTTAGTTCTTCTTGACTTCAGATCTATCCATCACACCATCTAAATATATGTGAAAGCTATTGTACTTGTTGTTACTTACATGAATAGAGGTAATGTCCATTCTATTCTGGCTTGCTTGGAGCATTTGAAGGGTTTTCATTTCTTTCATAAGGTGGTCTTCTCTTTAGCCTTGAATTGCAAAGCATGATCATTCCTGCTCTTTTTTTTTTGGTCTGGGTCCACTTTCTGGGCATTAACACCTTCTGTTGGGGCTCTTCTTTCCCAACTGCTATATGCCCTATTAGCTTGCTAGAGAGCTTGAACTAAAGTCTGGGAGAGAGGCTACCCTAGTACCTGGTATGACTGTATCCAAATGGAATTCAAATATAATTTTCCAAATGAGGTCCTATTAGGCTAAAGAATAGTCATATGATGAATTATTTGTTTCTGGGTCCCTTACTTCTATTAGTGCTTCTGCTGCTGTTGTTAATGATGATGATGATGATAGCTAACATTTATGTGGTAAACTATTTTCTGTGCCTCATCTCAGGTTACTAAGACCTCGAACTTTTGCCCTTCACAGAGAATTCCTGGAACCAGTGGCAATGTTAGGATTGTACCAATAAGGCTATGATCCTAAGACATCCCCACCCATCAGGTGAGTTTTTCCTGGTTCAGTCTTTCTGTTCACAAGATATAAGGTTCCACACTTTTTTTTTTAATTCCTAGTTCTTAACCTAGTGCTTGACACACAACAAGAGGTTATTAAATGCTTGTTGATTAACTGCTCCAAGGTCTCTTGATAGGTTTATATCTAGTCTTTCTAATCCCCCATGAATTTACCTGCAGCATCAGAATTTCTAATTCAGCTTTACTGTATCATCATAGGCTTTTAAATAATAAGATATTAATAATACTAAGGGCAACTAGCATTTATACAAAACTTTAAAACTCTCAAAGTGCTTTACCAATATCTCATTTTATTTTCAAAACAGCCTTTGAAGTTAGGTGCTATTATTATTCTCATTTTTTAAATGATGAAATTTTAAGCTTAAATTTAAGATTTTCTCAAATTCAAGTCCAGAGCACCATCCAGTGTGCCATTGCATTTTGATAGCTTGTTTCCTAGTGTGTCATTGCAAACAGTACTGTATTTTCTAGTAAGTATATATGTCTGGTTAGACAGATGATTGGAGTAGTAGTTACACTAGTGACAAAATGGTCATTGTAGGGCAGCTGGTGCTGAGTGAAATATATTGCATTTTTTTATTTATCATCTTGGGTTGCATGAATTGCAGTACAGCTTAGGAATGAGTGACTATTTTGATAGCTGTCTATCTTTTTTTTTTATTATATAGCTTTTTATTTACAAGATATATGTATGGGTAATTTTTTCAGCATTGACAATTGCAAAACCTTTTGTTCCAACTTTTCACCTCTTTCCCCCAGATGGCAGGTTGACTAATACATGTTAAATATGTTAAAGTATAAGTTAAATACAATATATGTATACATGTCCAAACAATTATTTTGCTGTACAAAAAGAATCGGGCTTTGAAATAGTGTACAATTAACCTGTGAAGGAAATCAAAAATGTAGGTGGACAAAAATAGAGGGATTGGGAATTCTATGTAGTGATTTATAGTCATCTCCCAGAGTTCTTTTGCTGGCTGTAACTGGTTCAGTTCGTTACTGCTCTATTGGAACTGATTTGGTTCATCTCATTGTTGAAGATGTCCACATCCCTCAGAATTGATCATCTTATAGTATTATTGTTGAAGTGTATAATGATCTCCTGGTCCTGGTCATTTCACTCAACATCAGTTCATCTAAGTCTCTCCAGGCCTTTCTGAAATCATCCTGCTGGTCATTTATTACAGAACAATAATATTCCATAATATTCATATACCACAATTTATTTATTCAGCCATTCTCCAATTGTCGGACATCCACTCAGTTTCCAGTTTCTGGCCACTACAAAAAGGCCTGCCAGAAATATTCTTGCACATACAGGTCCCTTTCCCTTTTTAAAGATCTCTTTGGGATATAAGCCCAATAGTAACACTGATGGGTCAAAGGATATGAACATTTTGATAACTTTTTGAGCATAGTTCCAAATTGCTCTCCAGAATGGCTGGATGTATTCACAATTCCACCAATAATGTATCAGAGTTCCTGTTTTCCCACATCCCCTCTAATATTGTGCATTGTCTTTCCCTGCCATTCTAGCCAATCTGACAGGTGTGTAGTGGTATCTCAGAGTTGTCTTAATTTGTATTTTTCTGATTAATAATGACTTGGAACATCTTTTTATATGGCTAGCAATAGTTTCAATAGTTTCATCTGAGAATTGTCTATTCATATCCTTTGACCACTTATCAATTGGAGAATGGCTTGATTTCTTATAAATCAGAGTCAATTCTCTATATATTTTGGATATGAGACCTTTATCAGAACCTTTGACTGTAAAAATGTTTTCCCACTTTATTGCTTCCCTTCTAATCTTGTCTGCATTAGTTTTGTTTGTACAAAGGCTTTTTAATTTGATGTTATCAAAATTTTCTCTTTTGTGATCAATAATGATCTCTAGTTCTCCTTTGGTCACAAATTCCTTCCTCCTCCACAAGTCTGAGAGGTAAACTATCCTATGTTCTTCTAATTTATTTATAATCTCATTATTTATGCTTAGGTAATGGACCCATTTTGACCTTATCTTGTTGTATGGTGTTAAGTGTGGGTCAATGGATAGCTGTCTATCTTGATGTCCAGGAAAATGTATTTCCCTAGATGGATTTAAATCGATTTTTGGAACAAAACAAAACAAAAATGCTGTCCCTAGAATGAAACAGAAGTTCCAGATTCTCACTCCTCATCTCATTCCCTTCTTCTCCACCAGTTTCAGCCCCCTCCTCCTTTTTACAACCTCTTGAAAAGAGATCAAACACAAATATGCTACGACCTTTGAGATTCCTTTGATTTTAAGCCCTGGATTTGAAGTTGAAAGTCATTCAGATGCAGCAATGGTTTGTGCTGTTGCTATTTCAAGCTGACACTTCCTTTCTTTTTTTAATATGGGTAACATCTGAGACATAATATCAGTCTCCTTTTGGTTTCCAATTGTGCCGCTCTTTTTTTGTAGTTTTGAGGGATAGAGGATTGGTCTGGCAATTCGGAAAGATTTTGTTTCAAGTTTGACCTTTGATAAATATTAGGTGTGTTGACCTTGGATACACCAAACAGTTTCTTAAGATCCCAGTGCAAATGAATTGCTCATCTTTGTCTTGCTGTCCCCAAAACATGCTTCATTGTGACTGGGACCTAACCAACATCATGGGTATCTTGACTTCAGTCTACTGCTGTGTTTTACATCCTTCTCATTCTGATCCCCATCCTTTCTCTGAAATCCTGTGCTCCATTTTTCCCCCTCAGGGATCAATAATAAAATTGTATCCCTACTATTTTAAATGGCCTGATTCTTGACTCCATTTATAACCCCTATAACTTCGTAGACTAAGCTTACTTCCCTGGATATCGTTCTCATACATGTTTTAACTTCCTAGTAGAATGAAAGCTAGTTGATAGCTGTCTTATTTTTGTATTTGTGTTGATACACTTAGTACAATGGCTGGCACATAATGAATATTTAATAACTTTTTGAGCTATGGGAAATCAGACAAGAGTCAGAAAAACTCCTCTTCATTAGTTTAAATATGGCCTCAGATATTTATTCCCAGTGATTCTAGGCAAGTCACTTAACTCTGTTTTCCTTGGTTTCCTCATCTGTAAAATGAGCTAGAGAAGGAAATGGCAAACCATTCTAGTGTTTTTGCTAAGAGAACCTCAAAGCGGAGTCACAGAGTCAGACAGAACTGAAAAATGACTAAACCACAAAATAGTTACTCTGTGTTGGCAGAGGGAGTTTTCACACTGGAAGTGAGGAAATCACAGATCTACCTCTTTGCAGAGTGCTCTCTCCTCTCCCAATATTTGAAGTTAAAAACAAATAATTTGAAGCTAAAGCCAAATGGACAAGGAGAAAAGAAAGTCAAAGGACAGTTCCTGAAACAAAGTGATTGTTGGAAGTTTGGGGCAAAACAGACTTGGGTGAGTCCTGTACAATGAAACATAAATTACTTGTGTCAGAGAATATTATCATAAATTATTTTCATGAGAATATTCCCATGTGATCCCAGGCCTTACTCCTCATCTCAAGTATAGCCATTCCTACATTTCTATATTTAGAGAAACTATAAGAAGTGGCTTTTAACCTGAGAGACACTATCATGGAGATCTACTGAATGTATTCTCTTCCTAAACCTTGACTCATTGCTGTTGGTTTGAGAGCTATTTCTTAAAGATAAACACTCTGCTCCCCCCTCTCCCCAATTTGTGTTTAGAGCATAACACATTTTGCTATACAGGGATGTGTATTTGATTAATACACACCAGGCACTAAACTGGTAGGACACTAAAATCAGTAGGACACTAAAAATGGTTTTCTCTAGGACAAATTCTCCCCTTTAGTATTTCACAACCACCATCATTTATGTTTTGACTTTGGAACAGTAAAGTGATTACACTGTGGTCTTTGAATGCACTCTATTCCCCTACTAGCAAGTGTCTGAATCTTTTTTAGTCAGATAAATGGCATAATAGAACGCCAGACTTGGAGTCAAAAAGATGAGTTCAGATCCTGAGTGAATGGAGATAATGGTAGCACTGAGTTCCCAGAATTGTGAATATCAAATGAGATAACATGTGTAAAGTAGTTTACAAACTTTATGGTACTATATAAATTCTGGTTATTATTGACTTATGAAAATTTTCATTCCAAATTAGAGTTTCATTTAGTGTGGAGAGAACATTCATTCTGAATCTGAAAATCAGAATTGCTCATTTAGAAGTGATTGACTTCAGAGGTTGGTTGAGTTGTAACTATAACTGAATCAGAATCTCCTATTGGAACATCCTGACAAGTAGTAAGACTCCTATTTCTTGAAGATCTCCGGTGAAAGAGAACTCACTACTAACTCAGGTAGACCATTATATTTTTGGAGAAGAAAATTGTTAAGAAGCTATGACTTAATTTGAATTGATGTCTGCTTCTATACAATTCCCACCTTTTGTTTGTGGTCCTGACTTCTGAGGGTTAAGAAGAACAAGTTTAATCCATTTCCCAGATGTGAGCTCTAATACTTGGAGATGTGAATTATTATATATTCGATTGGATAGGTGGGGGTGGATCAGTTATCTGAATTTTCTGGGTAGTTAATTGTCCTAAAAATACAAATCATTTCCTTGTTAAAGGTATCCTTCCTTTGGGGACTTCATTCCTCTCAAGGCTATATTATTCCTTACACTTAGGATTTTCTCTATCATCATGCCTTAGAAACCACTTTGGCTTTTAAGTTTACTGTACCCTAGGCTTTCTCACATTGGTTATTCTCTGTCCCTTTGGCCTTTTTCTCTGATAGGAGACTGGCCCCTTCCTATTCATTTTAACCCTCCATTAATAGTCCCTCTCTTCCCAGTTTTCATTTTAAGAATTAGCCCAAACTAGCTATGCCTTCATTTCTCTTTAATCTGCAGACCTGATTCCCCCAACTTTTTCTATTATGTGTATGCACTTTTCCCCACCTCCTTAATTACCTGACCATTCTCCCCATCTCAGCTTCCTTTTATATGGTGTCTTCCCATATTAAAATGTAAACTCCTGGGGCAGTTAGGTGGTATAGTGGATAGAGAGTACCAAACCTGAAGTCAGGAAGACTTGAGTTCAAATATGACCTCAGACACTTAACACTTCCTGACTGTGTGACCCTGGGCAAGCCACTTAACCCCAATTGTCTCAACAAAAAATAAAATAAAATAAAATGTAAACTCCTCAAGGGTAGGGACTATTTTATTTTTTTGTATTTGCATTTCCAGTGCTGACTTGTTAACAATCATCATACTTCAAAAATGGAAAGTGACCTATACTAATTCATTTTGATTAACTTCTTATTTTGTAAAGGGTTTTGATTTTAGCATCTATTGTGACGGAAAAAAGTATTCATTAATTATAAAATACAATTGCAAATAGTTTCCAAAATAGCCATAACCAGGAATTTTTGCAGTTGGGACAAGTACCATAAAAATGTGGTATATATTCAGTTAATAAGGTAGAGGAAGGAAAGAGCAAGGGATGAGTTTACCTAGCCTGTCATATAGTAGCTGTTTTAACTAATTATTTTGGCTAACTAGATGTTAAACTCTGTTGTTTCTATGCTGAAGTATGACTGCAAGATCTGTAGATGCTTTCCAAATTTGGCACTCTGTATTGAAGCGCCCCCTCCACCTCCAGTTCCAAATCTGATTTCTAAAAATCTTTATGCTGAGAACACTTTATTTTCCACTCACATTTTAAACGTTAGCTCCCACTTTTCCTAAACCAACCACTATGCCCAGTTCTCTCTGCCCACTAACTGCTATCCCTTGATAGAAACTGCTCTTCCAGTAAAGATAATCCTAAGAAAATCACAACAAAAAGAAAATAAAAGAAGAGGCTGAAACACTATGAATTCCTTTTAGGCCTAGAGCCTGGTTTTTGTTAAACCAATTCTAATTTCATGTAGGCCCTGGGTATGTAAGTTTAGGCTTATTTATTTGATGACTTCAGGCAAAGCATAATTTTCCCTCTTCTTCAATCGAGTGTGATAATCTTCTCTTTCAACAGATGTATAAATGCCTAATTAGTTGGGAATCGCTGCTGTAGAATGGGCATTGCTAATATTCCAGAAATTAAAACAAGGGAGAACACATTAAAGGAACATGTTTTCAGTGCAGTATGGGAAACCATGCAAACATTCCTCATCAAGGCTATCAGATTAATGGTTGGAGTTTGAGGCCTCAGGTCTTGTGTCCATTATTAGGCCACCTACTACCCAGACAACTTTCTCTTATAGATCAGATGATGAAAAATGGCTCCTATTTCTTCCCTCAAATCCTTGAGGATATTGGGTGATTCATCTGAGGAAAGGGTGAGTGATTTCCAGAGTCCAGTATTCTATAATACAACCCACATTACTGCCCTGTGACTTGCTGTATTGCTTTGGGGGATGGTGATTGCTTTATTCTTACACAAGGGACATTTTCAGGAATCTCTGCTGAGTAATTTGAGAATATTACAGTATTGGATGTAGGCTTGATTCAAATAAGGCATTTTTCTTTTTTAACTCTCCCCTCCCTAAAATATAATAACTCCCAAATGGAACTTTGCAATTCTGAGCTTTGCTTTCTTTCTTTTTCAAGTTTAAATGTAAGAATGATTGCTCAGAGGCACGCATACATACATGAACCCTCAAAGATCAAGGGCAACCAAATTTTACTGAGCAAAATTTCCTTTTTGCTCAATGTAGGTCAAACCAACCTTCTTAACCTCATTTGATCATCTTGAAAAGGTTCTTCTGTCTTTCATTGTTTAACATGGTCATTTGGAAATGTATATGGATAAAAAGTATATTTTGAGATTGTCTTGACACAGTTTCAGGAGTTCCCAATCCCATCGCCAAATGTGGTAAAATGATATAGTATAATAACCTACAGTTGCTAGCTGATTGGGAGGAACTCTTGATTCTCATTCCTTCCTGCTACCTTGGAGCCAGCTCTACAGCTGGCTTATTAGTGGCAGGATGCAAGCTTTAAGGACAGCTTATCTATTGATGGCATCTGGATTTATGTAACAAATTTTCTGGCCATCTTCTGCAGTGGGCCACCTTTAAAGGGTCCAAACTAAAAGATTTTTCAGGATAGTTCAATTAGATAAAGATAATAATAATAGCCAGTGTTGATATAGTACTTTTTGGTTTACAAAGCATTTTACATATGCTTTCTTTTGTTTGTATTATAAAAAAATTGACACTAATTTATCATTTCATTTCTTTTTGTATATATGCTTTTTATTTGATCTTTACAATAACTTTGGGAAGTAGGTATTGTTATTTCCATTTTACAAATGAAGAAACTGTGACTGAGAAGAATGTAAGTATCATATTAAATATTTTACAAATCTTACCTCATATGATTCTCACAGCAATCCTGGGAGGCTAGTGCTATTACTACCCTCATTTTACAATGGAGGAAACTGAGGCAGAAGAAGTTATGACTTGCCCAGGATTACATAGCTAGGAAGAGTCTGTAGCTGGATTGAACTCAGGTTTTCCTGATTTTGGGCTAGAACTCTGTACCAGCTCACTGCCTCTGATAGGTACAGCTTTCTCCACAGTGTTGTTTGTTCTTTGTTTTTGAAGAAAACCATGGTATCATCATGCTATGACATACAAATGAATTGGATCCAAATGAGAGAGGGCTGTACAAGGTCACCTGCCTCATTTCTCTTCCAGAGCCATCCAGTGGGTCCAGTGGTCAGATACAGATCAGGATGACTGGAGATGGTCCTGGATGCAGTGGAAAACCTTGGGTTTTTTAAGCTAAGTTCTTTAACAGGTCTCAGTTTGACTGAAGCTGAACCCATTTAATGATTAAGGCTAGGCAAGGATGAAATGGCAGAAAATGGCCTTTTTATCTATATCTATTTATCTATCTACATTGATAGATTCGATAAATAGAGATGGAGATAGATATAAGATAAAAAGGAATCTATTTGGAAGTCTATACATACAAAGAAGGGATGGCCAAGAAAAGAGTTTTGGTCTGGGGAGTTATTGGAGTACTGTATTACTCTGTAGACAGTCAAATGAGACAGGCAAGAGTTGACCTTCGAATTGCAAGACAACTTTGACAAATTGGTTTTTCATCTGAGCAGTTCATTCCACAGTAGGGTCACGAATACTAACTTTGGGTATGTGGCAATTTCTATTGTTTATAGAGCCTGCCATAACTGGCAGTATTTACAGTATTTTATTCCATTTGATGAAATCCTGAATGGTGTTTTGGAATAAGAGAAACTGAAGAACTGATTACTAAGAAAAGCAGGCAGAAAGCTCCAATAGAGGTCAGTTTAGCTCCAGGATCCCACCCTGTAATCCAAGTTATGTCAAATTCCTGAGACCCACCCCCTGTAGAAATCCCAGTCATGTCCCTCGGGGTAAATTTTCCCTATAAAATCTATTTATGGGTCATCTCATGGCTGCTGCCTTCCTTTTGGTCAGTCTTCCACATCACTCTGCCTCATGGTGTCTTTCCCCTTCTCTCCCCATGCCACATGGTATCTCCCTTAACTTCACTATACTTCTCAACCCCACTTCTCCTCCTTACAATATATGAAATCTTTTAGGTTCTCTTTCAGGATTTAGCCTGCCATCTGAGTACATGTCCTATCTTCATAGGATACTCTCTCTTTCTATTGGGTAATTGTGAGTTCTCCTGAAGAACTGGTCAATCAAATGTCCTCCCATTCTATTTCATATTTACCATTCCCAGTGTACCCCTTCATTTTGTCTGTAGCCGCTTCTCTAAATAAATCTACTTTTTGCCAAACAGAATGGCCATTGTGAATTTTTCATGTGACCGAACCCCAATTTTGGTGTCTGTCATAATCTGGTTGTAGCGGGCGTAGCCCCTTTAAGATTCCTTGTCTGATCTACCTTTGGGATGAGATATTCCTAGGGGAAAAGAACCGTATCTGAGCCAGTTTGGGCTGTACCCAGCCCCCTGTTGGTTTGGGTTTTCAGCCCCCTTTGACACATGATCTGGTCAAATTAGTTTGGTCTTGTACCCAGCCCCTCCCCCCCCCCCCCACATCTGAGCTGGCTTGGATAAAGCCCGCCAAAAATCTGGCCTTCAAGGAATTAACCTGAGCTCTGCCCATTACTTCTTCAAGCAGATAAAAAGAGCAAAGCTAGAATCATCTTGGGTTCAGAAATTTGAAAGATGCCAGCTAAGATGTTTGCATCAGAGATTCTCTGTCCCCGCCACTTTCGGTGTTTATCTTCCTTTATCTAATGCCTTTTACTAACCAGACCTTAACCTTGCTTCCAAACCTAGCAATAAACATCTTTTTACCCATCTAGGTTTTCGGCCTGTAAATTCATTTACAGGGGACTCTCGCTGCCACTAGACCTGATTTAACTTTGTATCCTTGCGCCGAATCCTAAGGGGGTTGCAGGGGTGCTCCATGTGACTCCCTGTACCCCGAATCCTGCCACTAGACCTCACTTAATCCTATTGAGGTATATACCTCATTATTAGGTATTTACCTCATGATTTGGTTCAAGTTACCTCATCATTTTGAGGTTCCCTATTACCTCATCATGATGTCTACATCAACTAAATTACTTTGGCCCTCAAACCACATCACTTCTCTTCCTCTTAGCACTTTCTTTGCCACTTTCTGGGGTCAGCTATTTTGTGGATTAGTCGTGGATCTTTAGGCTTAGTCTAGGATGGAAAAGTTGAGGGGATTATGTTTTGGCTAAGTGTGAGGTTACCTAACCACAGTAGCCAGGGAAGTTTTGCATAGAGAAGAATCAGAATCTCAGAAATGCCCTAGTTTTAAGCCTGAGAGTCATTTTTCATCTGACATCTGAGCATTGGCAGACCTTTATACTTGTGATGTTAGTGGTGGGATGCTGTGAAACTGTTGGGGGAACATGTACCGGGGTATTGGAGAAGATAAAAGAAACTGTGCTAAGGGAAGAAAGAGGGGCCAAGGGGAGGAGAGAGAAGAATATAGATCTGCAGAACCAAAAAATTTCCAGTCTTTTAAAGTGTATTGAGAGGCTTTGGGAATATACCCTGGGAGTTTTTTTAAGAGTCTTTCCCCCCAACTTTACAACCACTCTGAAGAAGTGGGGTCTTGGCTGCAGTTGATCAAGCAATATTCTTGTTTTTAATTTTGTAGGGGTAAAGGGAGGTGGGGGTAGGTTTGAGATGAGAGTATTTCACTCAACTCATCGGTAGACTGAGACTTTGGGGAATATTTTCTGCCTTGGGTGGTAGTTTAGTCCCCAGTGGAGCAACTAAGGGCTCTTGAATGTTCGTTTTCAAGGAAATCTGAGATTTTTTGTGCTGTAAATAGAACCCATATTGTATTCATGTCTGGGGACCCACATTCTTTTTTTGTTGACTCTCTCACACTTTACTTCGAACTGCTATTCCCCACTTCCAAATCTGCTTTGTGAGCAGAATTAAGTTACAAAATAAAAGATACCTAGAAAACAAGCATCCTTAGCCAGTATTTAGGATTCCCCTTTGAGATTTCTATTCAGAGCATAGTGACTGAGGCTAAAAGATGGCAGTTTTACCCAGTTGACTGATTAGAAGAAGGATACTGCGGACATTTTCTTATAAAACAGGGTTAAATTCACTGGCTTTGGGTTCTCCTTAAAAGTCAAGACTCAGGCTTGATCCTTTTTTTCAGCTGAACTAACAGTGATTCACCAATTGGCTTCTGTTACATCATTTATCTTGCTCCTCAAGAGCTTTGCTTGCTCTAGCTGAGCTGTGAGTTTAAGTTTTCATTTCTGACCTTTTCTCCTTTTCTTCCACACCCTTGCCCCAGAAAGTTGAGAGGCCTGAGGAAGAGGGGACTGAATACCACAAAACCAGCTTTAGAAATTGAAAAATGTATGAGGGGGTCCTTTTCCAGGTTAGGTTCAGGTAACTGGATCTATTCTCCATTTTTTTAAGAATAGGAAAATGGCATTAAAGTTGTATGAAGAAAGTAAAGTAGAAAGAACCAGGTAAGAAGGGAAATTTCCCAGGTTTATGTTTTCTAAATATTGGAATCTGTGTTTTTGTAGCATATTTTTGGTGACAGAGAAGAATAGAGAGGGGGCTTATTCTTTGAAATCTGGGGTCTTCTTTGAAAACAGTGGCTCCTCAATTTGGAACTATGCCCAAAAAGTTATCAAACTGTGCATACCCTTTGATCCAGCAGTGCTGCTATTGGGCTTATATCCCAAAGAAATACTAAAGAGCGGAAAGGGACCTGTATGTGCCAAAATGTTTGTGGCAGCCCTTTTCGTAGTGGCTAGAAACTGGAAGATGAAAGGATGTCCATCAATTGGAGAATGGTTGGGTAAATTATGGTATATGAAGGTTATGGAATATTATTGCTTTGTAAGAAATGACCAGCAGGAGGAATACAGAGAGGCTTGGAGAGACTTACATCAACTGATGCTGAGTGAAATGAACAGAACCAGAAGATCGCTGTACACTTCAATGTTGTATGAAGAGGTATTCTGATGGAAGTGGATATCTTCAACATAAAGAAGATCCAACTCACTTCCAGTTGATCAATGATGGACAGAAATAATCACACCCAGAGAAGGAACACTGGGAAGTGAATGTAAATTGTTAGCACTACTGTCTATCTACCCAGGTTACTTATACCTTCGGAATCTAATACTTAACGTGCAACAAGAAAATGGTATTTACACACATATATTGTATCTAGGTTATATTGTAACACATGTAAAATGTATGGGATTGCCTGTCATTAAGGGGAGGGAGTAGAAGGAGGGAGGGGATAATTTGGAAAAATAAATACAAAGGATAATATTATAAAAAAATTACTCATGCATATATACTGTGAAAAAATTACAAAAAAAAAAAAACCCAAATAAATACACAAAGTAAATCTAAAAACAAATAAATAAATAAATAAATAAATTTAGTACCAAAGGGGGGGGGGGGGGAAGAAAACAGTGGCTTCTTATTTCCTGTAAAAATAGTTAAAATGTGTTATTTGGTCAGATTTTGAGATCTATTTCATATGAATGGATGAAAAGTATCAGTCCCATCATAGTCAATTGTCTAATTTTTTGGTATTCTTTTCTTTTTCAGAGGCTGTCACTTATATAGGGGTTTATGTTCTCAACTTCTCTGAATGTTTTTGGGTATAGTCCCAGCTGGTGTCAACCTATTTTGGAATGGGATAAAAGGAGGTGAAAAGCATACATATATAATTGCATCTTACAGTTATACAGTAATTCAAGGTTAATAAGTTTTTTTTTGTTGTTGTTATTGTTTTTTCATTGCAGCAAAATGATAAATCTTTGGCCTTTTGGACCTATCTCTGACTAAGACAGGTTGGTGGTATAAACAGAATCATTAGCATAATAGAGAAAATAGAGTTTTGTTCTATGGTTGGAGCTATTTTCCTTTACCAGTGGAGAAGTATTGGTCAAGCCTAATGCTACCAATCCTGGGTAGTTCTGACCCCAGGTGAGGCCATGAGTAAAGTTTGAGGTGAATTCCCAATCTTAAAATATCTCTTATAGGAATAAATGGAGTACATGGGCATGAAAAGAGATCCTCAAAGAAGATCCTTTGTGGAAAAGACACAGAGATATTATTGCCAAAATTTGAAAGCCCCAGACCAAAAGAAAACTTTGCTAAAAACAAGGAAAAAACAATTCAAATATAAATTCTATTTATAAATTTATAATAATATTTATAAATTTAAATTCTATAAGACTAAAACAAACAGCTACAATAAGAGACTATATGTTCTGGAATAGTATATACCAACAATAAAAAAAATAGGCCTGTGAACAAAAATATCATATTCAATAAAATTATCTATAGTTTTGAATGAGGAAAAAAGTGGATCTTCAATGAATTAGCAGATTTTCAGGACTTTCTATCAATCAAACCCAAACTTAACAGAAACATATAAGAGCCAATATGAAAGATCAGTTTTAAGGAACTTAACATGGACAAACTGTTTAAATATGGACAAATTATTTATTTTTCTTTAGTTTTTTAATTTATGTTTTTTTGACAAGGGAAATGTATACTATATGTTCAAGATTCACATCAACAATAGGGCAGCTGAAAAGAAAGATTGGTAGAGTTAAGGTAAAAATAGTAATATTATACAAATGAATTGCAGAGGAAGAATAGACACAAAGGTATAAGGGGGGGGAGGAGGGCTTGAGTTCTAATATACATACTTTATTGATTTGGTAATTTGTTGTTATATATTTTGAATCCCCCCTGATATTCTGTTGGACACATGACAATGTTCTCTTTTATTTATTTTTTTTTGAATTTTTTTCTGTTTTTCTTGTTTTTTCATGTAAAATATAAACAATAAAATAAAATTCTAGGCCAAATAAAACATGCCCATAATTTTCCCTATATAGGATTCAGGCAGATCAAGATCTGCTTTGAGGTAGATGGAACATTCTGGTGCTGAAGGAGGTGAGGACCAGAGGGTTCATAGAGCCTTAGCAATCCATGGACTGACTGAAGTTAGATAAGATACCACTCAACTGAAGCTACTCTCTCCAAGGAAATTCAGGATCTATTTGCTAAATAAAAAATCTTTTCTCAATCTTCATCCTTCTTGATTTTTCTATAAATTTTGGAATGGCCATTCCCTTCTTTTACATACTTTCTCCTAATTCTCCTTCTTAGTCTCCTTTGTTGGACCATTATGTACATGTCTCCTTCTAACAATAGGCATTTATTAATGTCCTTTCTGGGGTCCTTTTCTCTTTTTTAAGTCTTCATCCTTGGTGATCTTATACCCTTTCATCTTAATGCAAGTAACTCCCAAATATTTTAATCGGCCCTTTCATCATTTTCAGTACTTATATAACCAGCTGACTCTTGAGCATTACTAATTGAATGTCTCATTAGCATCTCAAAATCTACTTGTAAGAAATGGAATTCATTATGTCTTTTCCATAATACTCTAAACTCACTTTCTCTCTTGTCTCCTCTATAGCCAGGTTCCAAATAGTACAAATATGAAATCTTCTGAAATTATCTCATTATTTGAATGTATACTACATATTTCCCCATTGATTCAGAATCAATTACCATATTTTTCATAACTGTAACTTTGCATAGTGCTAATTTGAAAGCTTCAGGAATCCATTATTTGCACTAATCAAAACTTAGCTATATTTCTGTCAAGAGTATCACTAGCTTTTCTGTCACACAGAATCTCAACTTCTTCCCTCTTCCTCACTACTCTTATCCAACTAGTTACTAAGATTTGTAGATTCTATATCCATAGTATCTTGTGAATCTATGCCACTTTTCTTCATTTACCCAGCCATCATGCTAATACAGGACTTATTCACCTCTTGTCTGCCCTAAGCAATCATGTTTTTATTGAATGCATGACTTTGAATCTTTTTTCTTTCCTATCTGTCTTTCCCATAACTGCCAAAACAATCTTCCAAAGGCAAAGGTATTACCCCATCACTCCCTGACTCAAAAATTACCAATGTTTTCTTATGTACTCTAGAATAAAGTACAAACTCCTTAGTTTGTCAGAATAGCTCCAACCTACCTTTTTTATTATTGTATCTTTTTATTTACAAAACATATGCAGGGATAATTTTTTCAACATTGACCCTTGCAAAACCTTCTGTTCCAGATTTTCCCCTCTTTCCCTCCATCCCTTCCCCTAGATGGCAAGTAATTCAAATACATGTTAAATATGTTAAATTATATGTTAAATATATATATTTATATATATATTGTATATATATGTATATACATATTTATACAGTTATCTTGCTGCACAAGAAAAATTGGATATAGAAAGAAAAAAACCTGAGAAGGAAAACAAAAATGCAAGCAAACAATAACAAGAGTAAAATGCTATGTTGTATCCACACTCACTTCCCATAGTTCTCTCTCTGGATGTATATGGCTCTCTTCATTACTGGACAATTGGAACTGCCAACCTACCTTTACAACTTCATTTTTTGTTTGCTTCATATATTCTAAGTTTCAGACAAACTAGAGTTCTTGGTCTTCCTATATATATCCATTTCCCACTTTTGTGACTTTGCATAGGCTCTTCTCTCTCAGATTTGAAATATATTGCTATTCACTTTAGAAGTCATACCCTAAAAAAATAAACACAAAAACAAAACAAAACAAAAAAAAGAAGTATTATCCTGCTTAATAAAAATATACCTTTCCTTCCTCTTGCTCCTAATTCAAAACCTCCTAATTACAATTCTAAAAATAAATTGGTATTTTCATAGCTTTAGCTCAGAAGGAAATGAGTTCAAAAAGACCTCAGTGGTCACCTGTCTAATATAGTCGTAGAATTCTTAGCTTCTTTTGATAGTTTTCTCCTTTGGAAGGCTTTTCCTATTCTGTCAAGTAGTGTTTTCTCCCTCCTCAAATAATCACACAAAGACTTTTCTGTTTACATGATATGTCCCACAGTTGGATGTAAGCTTCTTGAAAGCAGGGATTGTTTTAAATTTTGCTTTGTGTGGTATGACCAATTCCTGTCACATAGTCTTGGAGATAGCATATATTTAAAAATTAGTGTATATTGAGTTAAACTGGATTAGAAGCTACCAGATGATCTGCAGGAGTGAATGATTCATCTGCCCCTTGTGTTCCAGTCTCTCTTATTTTTGCCCTACCTTCTCCAATAAAGTATGCCTATAATTTAAAAATTCCTGATTATAGGTTTTAAAATGTCATATTTTCATAGCTTTATTATCACAAGGAAATGACCTTAGTGACCACCAAAAAAACTCCCAAGTATATCCTTCCAATAAATACCATTTTGTGTCAAATTCTTGACCCACTAAAACAAATTTAACAAACTTATTTAAAATATTTTTAGGAAACAAAAAATGAATGTAGAGTCTGAAGATAGGATAGATTCTGGGTCTTGTCACTAGCTCCTTGTTTGACCTTGGGAAATTCACTTAGAAATTCTTTGGGTCTCAGTTTGCTCATATGAAAAATAGCAGGATTATATAAAATAAAATTCTATCTAGCTCTGAAAGTCTATCATTTCAGTGATGGCACTAAGATGTTGTTAATGATGATGATGAAGAATTTGTATATAACCTGAAACTCAAATTCATTTGCATGATTCCCTTTATTGATGGAAATTAGAGTTACATACATATTTGTAGAATTTCTTTAAAGTTTAACAAAATACTTTCATTATGACAATGTTGTGAGGGAAACAAATAATAACTGAGATTTTTATACTGCTTAAAGATTTGAAAAATGTTTTACCTATGTCTCATTTAATCCTTGTAACAATTCTCTCTGATTGCTACTCTTATTACCATTCTACAGATGAAGAAACTAAGGCAAATAGAGGTTGTTGCTTGTCAAAGATTACCCAGCTAATAAGTATCTGAGTCAGGATTTAAACTCTTGTCTTCCTGGTTTCAAACTCAGTGTTTTTCTATTCTTTATACCATACTGCTTCCTAAATAAACATGCAAGACTACTTTTTTTGCAGTGACATATTAGAAGCAGCTCAAAGAGGCTCTAAAGGGCCACATATTTTCAGTGTGAATAATTTTAATATTCTTTAATTCTATACAGAGTATTATCAGTCTTGAGTATTTTCTTCTGAATACTGTTTTGTCTTACTTCAATTATTCTTATAATCACAGGCTGGTAAAGTTGAGAGAGACTGTAGAAATGATCTGATAACCCTTCGTTTCAAAAGGAATTAATCCTAGATGCAGAAAATTAAAGTGATCAGGGGTAGCTAGGGACTGAACAAGGGTGGAGACAATTAAAATACAAAAGGGAAGATTTCAGATTTATGGAAGAAGTAGAATTAACAACTGTTGGTAACTGTTAAGTGGGAAGAAGGCAATAAAGGAATGAGAATGCTATCAGTGTTAGAAGCCTTTGTGACTAGGAGCATGGTGGTAACCTTAATGGAAAAATGAAGTCAGTAGGAGGGCCAGGTTTTCAGAGGAAAATAAGTTCAGTCTTGTGCATGCTCAGCTGGAGGTGCTGCTACAACATCCTGGGGGAGATGTCCAGAAATTAGTTAAAAATTTGAACCTGGAGTTTGGGGGATAGTGAGTCATCTTCATAGAGGTACTTTGTATTTACCATCTAACACAAAATATCCTAGAACTCAACCCAGCGTATCTTAACTACAACCTTGCCCTTTAACTTCAATTTCCTCCCCCATCATCTTGGCATTTTACATTTTCTCCAGCTCGGTGCTTAATAGTTTATTTCCAACTTCTTGGAAATTTGTATGGTGAAATTTGCACAGAGGTCATTTTCCTTTTATTAGAATTGTAATACCATTAAAGCATTTGTGTTCTAAATGCACAGCATCAATTCCATTTGCATGTTAATAGAATTGGGTCTGTGTGACATGCAATAGAGATCTCATTTAGCTAAACAGAGAAGCCAGTCTATGAGGTAAAATTCATGGTCTTGCATAACTAAAAACACAGTGAATCCAGGTTTGCCATTAACTGCTTCCAGTTACAATCCTAAAGAAAGCATTTTTACTTGATTGTCCTCTTGGCCAGTATCACTTAAGAGCTCACTTTCCTGAGGGTGCTGTTTCCCTTATACCCTTTCTTGTTCCCCTTCAGCCCCTTCCCCACCTACATTCTTTACAGTATATTTTGATTTCATCTATGCTTCTGATGATGTCTGAAGGGAGCTATTCAATTTAATTTAATAACCATTAATCGAGCACCTTCAGAATACCCAGCTTTTTGGTGTTTAAGTACACAAAGGTGAAAAGACTATAGCTTTAGATCTAGTAAGAACCAAAAAGGTCACTATCCAAATCACCTAATTTTGCAGATAAGGAGAGAAAAACCCAGAGAGGTTTGTCTAAGATCACACAGAGATTTAGTGGCTGAATGCTAGATTTAAACCCAGGTTACTTGAGTCCAAATCTATCATTCTTTCCCCTGCTTTATATGTTCCTTGCCCTAAAGAACTTGTGGTCTTCATAGAGAGATAAGGGGCTTTTCAGAGCATCTGGATCAAACCCTGCCCTCTCCAGAATTCTGAGACATGATAGATTGTTCCTATGAGTTCTGGATACTTCTCCTTTCAAGGGCTGGTGTTTTACTTCTGTATGTATCAAGACCATGTTTCTGTAGAGTGGTGAAAATTCAGGAAAAAGCCACTCATTTTATATGAGAAACTACTCAGTGTCTTCATTAAGACTAGGTCACCTTTCTAATACCCATCATCTGTCATTTGAAAAGGTTATGTTAAAGATCCAGCTCAGTAGCACATTACCATAGGAACAATGGAAATAAGATATGATGTTGTGTTCCTAAGGTCATGGTGAATCCAACTTTCCTAGAATTGACTTGTTTGTTATACCTACAGTACCCTCTGCTCAAGGTCCTTGGAAGTTCATTACTGATTTTATACTTAGATTGCCCTACTGTAGGGATGTGAGCTAAAAACCCTTAGAATGACTCGTGTCACGCCTGGCCTGCAGGTCACAGGTGTGCTTGCCCATTTGGTAGAATGCAGTATGCTCAGCAGTCTTGAGCTGTGGAATCCATTCCAGGGGGTGGGGGGCAGCCTGCAATCCACTCCTCTGTCAGCAGACATCCACTTCTCATGTATTCCAGATCATGCTGATTAGCAATTTCCCCACAGCAAGAGTCTGTTGGACCATGGATTTTTTGATTAAATTCTGGCATGTATGGGCGCTTTCCTGTAGAAGTGAGCCCATGTTGACAAGAGAGTTAGGGAGGGCATGTGCTCCATCTTGCTGGCTCTCTGATTTTCATACCATTATTCAGCCAAATATCCTAGGTTTTGGGTGGTAAAGGGCTCTGGCTCAGGATTGCCAGAAGGAAGAATTCCAGAGAGTTAATTTCATTCTCCTGTCAGCTTGAGAACAGACTTTTTTGTATATCTCTAGGCCATGCTAGAGGGGCAAGGTGAGCACAGAGAATCCTCAAAAGTAATGGAAATAGGAGACATATTTGGAACAATTAGGAGGAAGATACTAGTTTCCTTTCTCTTTAATGGCATGAAGCACAAACAAATGAAAGTACTAATAAATCAAACTATACAAGGTCAAGTTTTAGTGTATGACACTTGTATACAAAATCCAAAAGTCTACTGTGTCAGAGAGATTTCTTATATCATAATTATCTTAGGCTCTTAGAATTGAAAAAGGCAATGAAGAGGGTAAGATCATAGGTATATATTATAGATGGAAGGGACCTTAGGAACCATCTTTTCCCTATCTTAATGTAAAGATGAATCTGATGTCAAGAAAGAGGAAGTGACTTGACATTTCTACCTCCCCAACCTCTCACTCATGTCCAACTCCTTTCTACTTATAGTCATTGCCTTAATTTAGACCTTCATTTCTTTTTTTCCCCATAACAGTGAACAATCATTTTAATTCCATAGAAATCAGTGTGTAGTAGTTTACGTTTCTCTGATCAATAGTGATTTAGAGCACCTTTTCATATGACAAGAAATAGTTTTAATTTCTTCATCTGAAAATTGTCTGTTCATATCCTTTGACCACTTATCAATTGAAGAATGGTTTGAATTCTTCTAAATTTGAGTCATTACTTTATATATTCTAGAAACGAGGCCTTTATCAAAACCTTTGAATATAAAAATGTTTCCCCAATTTATTGCTTATCTTCCAATCTTGTCTGTTATTAATTTTACTTATACAAAACCTTTTTAATTTAATATAATCAAAATTATCTATTTTGTGTTCAATAATGAGCTCCATTCTTCTTTGGTCACAAATTCCTTCCTTCTCACAGATCTGAGAGGTAACTATCCTATATTCTTCTAATTTGCTAAAATATCAATCTTTATGTCTAAATCACAAATCCATTTTGACCTTATCTTGCTATATGATACTAGGTATGGATCAATGCCTAATTTCAGCCATACTAGTTTCTAGTTTTCCCAGCAATTTTTCTCAAAGAGTGAGTTCTTATCCCAAAAGTTGGGGTCTTTAGGTGTGTCAAACACTAGATTACTATAGTCATTGACTATTTTGTCCTGTGAACCTAACCTATTCCGCTGCTCAACTACTGTATTTCTTAATCAGTAGACTGCTGCTTTATAATATAGTTTTAGATCTGGCACAGCTAGGTCACCTTCATTGGCATTTTTTTTATTAATACTCTGGAATTTCTTGGCCTTTTGTTTCTCCAGATGAACTTTCTTATTATTTTTTCTAGGTCTGTAAAGTAATTTCTTAGGAGTTTAATTAGTATGGCACTAAATAAGTAAATTACTTTAGGTAGTGTTGTCAGACCCTCATTTCTTCTTGACTTGATTAATGTAACAACCTTCTAATTAATCTTCTTATTTCAAGTCTCTCACTATGCCAGTCTATCCTATATACTACTGCCAAAGTAATTTTTCCTAAACACAGATCTGACCATGTTATTCCTTGCTCTATCAACTCCCGTGGCTTTCTTTTGTCTCTAGAATAAATTGTATATGTCTCTGTTTAATTTTTAAAGACCTTTATAATCTGGATTAAATTTATCTTTTTACCTTCATTGGTCAGTATACCTCCATTGTATATTTTACCATGAAACTAAATTGACAGCCCATATGAACTCCGATGATGCTTTTCCCAACTCCCAATATCATATGTAGATAACATCCTCAGATGCTTTCTTTAAAGATTTCAAGTGTATCTCTGAGAAGCCAGGAATGATTCCCTATTGGCTTTAGGACACTTGTATATTTCTCCCCAAGATAATCTGTTAAGAATCATTTAGTCTGTATGAGATTGCCTGTCATCTAGGGGAGGGAGTAGAGGGAGGGAGGGGCAAATCTGGAAAAATGAATAACAAGGGATAATGTTATTAAAAAATTACTCATGCATATATACTGTCAAAATGTATAATTATAAAATTAATAAAAAAAGAATCATTTAGTCATCTATCCTGAATTTACATATAAAAGGGTACTTACTAAAAGGATGCAAAAAGTATAGTTGGTATAAAAATCTTTTTTTCCTTCCAGAAGTCTTTGGCATATTGCTTCTTTTTTACATATATATTCCAAGGAAAATAAGCTCAAGTTTAGAAAGCCTATGTGCCCATAGTAAGCTTTTATTTTCAAGTTGACAGAAATCTATATCTTCCATTTGTGGAGTGAGAATTTCACCTCAGGTAGACCATAGATAATTTCTTTTCTGGTTTCCTTTTAGATGCAAGAACCAGAGTTGTCCTTGTTTCCCAGTGATGCAGACACTATCACTGATCTAGAGATGATATTTAGAACTACAGAAGGGGAACAGAGCTCTTCCTGTCTTGGGGTATGCTGCTAGGATGATGATAATACAGGAAACATCCTTTAGATCTTTAGAACCTTGCAAGATCTTTCCCTGGTTAAGGAAGAGAAGACTTGGTTAAGGCCAAGATTCTCCTTCCCTCCCTAACTTTCCCCAGCTAATTCTGTCTTGGGGGTTTAAATGAAAAGTCACATATTCCTATTTCTGGAAAAGTCTGTCAATCTAGCAAACTCAATGCTTTTGTTCAGGGTTCAGAGAATGAAATAAAATTCCATAATTACTTGGAACAGATTTCTTGTGGGAGTCATTTCATTTCATTGGACAACTTTCAAATACTCTTTGCACTTATTTTAAGGTCTTTTGACTGATCAAGTGGTAGTACCACATCCAGGTATCTAGCTAAAATAATCTGGCAGTGATTTTGTCTCCACCATTATACTCAAATTCCTTTGCTCAGACAGTTCCACATGCTCAGAATTTACTCCCTTTTACTACAACTTCATAAAGATCCTGACTTCCTTAGGATTACTCTCATGATCCCTAGCTAATTTGGGGAAAGTTTGAGATTTTAATCCTGGTTTTATGACTTCAAACATAGTATTCTTTCTATTTTTACCAAGTTTCATAGGCCCTTGCCAACTCTTGTTCAAAGGACTTAAATGGAACCACACAGAAATTCTAATTCGAATTCACAATTAGAACCTAGGTCCCCTTTTTATGTACCAAGGAAGGCAGAGTTGTGAAGAGGCCTGAATTTGGAGTCAGAGAAATCAAGATCAAAAATAGGTTCAGGTACTTACCAGTTGGCTTATCTTAGGCAAGTCACTTTACCTCTTTGAATTTCAGTTTCTATATGTGTAAACTTGATTTAATGCATGCATTATGTGATAATAAATCAATATTTTAGCCTTACTTTTTTAGAGCTAGGCCAGTTAAATCTCTTCTTTGGGTTTTAGGGATTCTCCTGAGGGGTAAAGAAGTTTTGATCTAGTGCTACTACAGGTATGGTCACCCAACTATTAATCTCCAGTAACTATTGCTCCAATTTCACTTAACTACTTAGCATCAATTAAATTTTACAAAGCGATATTTATTTTGAAAATGTAGCAAAAGCAAGAATACAAATACTTCCCTCTTAATATTTTTGGGGTACACTCCACCCCTGCCACTTTGCATAATGAGTCCCTACTTAACTCAGTTTCTACATGATATCGGTCTCATCAAATACATGTCCTAATGTCCATCTGATGGATGAACTGGTTTTAAGTTGTTCCCTGGGCCCCAAAGCTGTTCTGGCTACAAAACACGGTGCAAACTCAAATTCTATACTTTCAATATTTTTGTTTGCTTACCCCTCAAATTTTATGAGATAATGGTTCTCGCCAATATCCATCTTAAATGAAAAATCATCATCAACAACAACAACAGCAACAAACAAACATTCAGGAAACAATTGTCTCCTGTCCCAACAATCTCAGAGTTTTATTGTTCCTCATATAGGCAAATGTAGAGGGAACACATCCCTTTAAGGGAACAGCAGATGGTTGGAGCTGACAGTGCAGAGAATGGTTAGAAATCGCACATCTAAGCTGTAGCCCCATGTGACAGCTCCACCCATTCTAGACCCTCAAAGCTTAAGGAAGGGGCCTGGTTGTAGCAGAAGAAGGGTGGGTGCCATGGCAGAGGCTGTGCTCAGTGTCTAGGGTGTTGTACTCTCAGCAGTTGGCAATCACCCACTGCAGATCAGCCACAAAGAGTTTCTAAGTCCCATAGTAATGGCTCCTGAGATGGTTCTTCATGGTCTTCAGTTTGATGGGGAAGTGGATGACTTCATAATAATCTGGAGCCTCTGCTTTCTTCAATCTCCATGAAGGGCCTGGTACGGGGTAGGTCTTGATTTGAGACAACATGTTTTTGAGGGTTAGATAGAGTTGGTCAGTGTCCTTGAGCAGCATTCCCTTCTCCTTCCCTGGTGGATGCCGGGGACACTTTCCACCCAAATCATGTTGCCTTCTTAATAGGCAACATGTAGTTATCATATGTGAAAGATTCCCTTGATATCATTTGTTTCTCACCAGAATACCACTGGGCAGGAGTAAGTCTCTTCAAAAACTGTTTCCAGTAAACTAGTATCTCCTAAATGCTCCTAGTTCCAGTTATGAAGTGAATCAAAGAGATTGTTATTCACCATAGAGTTAGTGGACTGGAAGCAGTTTAGACAATGTCTAAATATGTTATGTATCTCTTAGGCACTTCTATTACATGCTCATACAATCAGTTCTAAGGGATAGTGTATACCTACCTGCTCCAGTGAAAATCACCCTCAAAACCAGCTGACAAGCTTCCAAGAATATATGTCCCACTAGTGCTGATTCAGTAATATCATCTTCGTACAGGAAGGATGATGCATTTGCATTCCAAAAATGGTTGGCATTTCTGTAGCTGGGTACTACTACGAAGAAAATAATTGACCTGGTAGTTATCTCTTAAACACTACCACTGGTTCATTCCTTTCCTTAATACATGTAAAAAGTAGAGATCCTGCAATAATATCTCCTTTGCTAGCATCAGGTATCTTATTTTAGACCCTATGATTATTAGGGAGAGTGGCAAAATTGCTTTGTGTGAGTGCTCCCTTACCATCTTGCTTATTGCTAAACTGCTTTCCTAGCTTATTTTCAATGCTGCTGATGTGCTGGTAGAAATAATAGCTAGCTAGCATCTATAGAGAGGTTGGAAGTTTGCAAAAGATTTTACAAATATCTCATTTTGTCTTCACAGCAACCCTGGAAAACAGGTGCTATTATTATCTTTTTTTATAGCTAAGGCAGATAGTGGTTAAGTGACTTATTGAGACCAGTGAATTAAGTGATATCAAGAGCAGAGCTCAATTTATCAACACATAAAAGAACATAAAATGGAAAGGACTAGAAAGCTGGAGAACTGAATTCTAAACTATACTCTTTATTCACCTAGCTTTGTGACATTGGGCAAATAAATAATTGAATACATTTAAGAAGTCCCTCTCCTTCTTCATCATCTGGAAAATAATATGGTTCATTAGATTCTATCTAAGGCACCTTCCAACTCTAATTTTATTCTATTAAATTTTAATCTCTGAGAGGACAGGGATTGTTTCACTTTTTTGTTTTGTTTTGTTTTGTTTTGTTTTCCCTGATTAGCACAGTGACTAGCACAAAGCAAGTACCTTTTAAGTGCTTGTTTTTGATGGATCAATTGAAATTCTGAGAAGCATTGTGGCATGTGATATGCTAAAAAGGCACACTGGAGAGTTAGGGTTATTTTGCCAAGTTGTTGGCTAGTCTTCAATCATCATGCCATATTGCTTTTAGTGTTGCCTCACTATATCTTCATACTATGTCTTCCACATTTTCTGCTTGTTCTCCTCATTTTGTTCATTCTAGCTCAAGGTTTGTTTGAAAATGCCAGAGTGTAAATTACTCAGCACAACCAATCACAACTCTTGGAAAAATACAACTCAAAGGAGTTATTTTCTAAACTGAGACTTTCTAACTACTCAGTAAGTTCACAAGTACAGATATATAATGCACAGACATATACTTGTGCATATACATGCATGTTATTCAGTTGTTTCAGTCATGTTTATATCTTTATAACCCCATTTGGATTTTTTTTTTTGGAAAAGATACGGTACTAGTTTGTCATTTCCTTCTCTGGTTCCTTTTATAGATGGGAAAACTGAAGCAAACAGGTTAAGTGACTTACCCAGGATCACACAGCTAGTAAAGTGCCTGAATCCATATTTAAACAGATCTTCCTGATTCCAGGCCTGGTGCTCCATCCCCTGTGCCACCTACCTGCCCCATATACATGTATATAAATTATATACATATATATATATATGTATATGCAGCATAAATGCTTATTTATATCTCCATACATATATACACAAATATATTTTAGAAAACTCCCTGCCTTTTTCATATTTAACACACTTTGGTTATTTTGACTACAAATATAAAATGACAACTTCACCTTAATATTGTTTGCCCCATCCACAGTGAAGGAACAGATGGATGTGCAACACAGATACTGCTCTCAAGCTTAAGTATTGGGTATTCATAGGAACTGAAATACAGCTGCTAAGACTCAGATGCAACTTCAGCAATTATTCTGTTAAAAGACAGAGAATAGAATACCTTCTAAAGGATATTGAATGGCAAGAATCAAAGGAAGTGGTTATGGATCTGTCACTAAATACTGGGTAGTTGAAACATAGTGGTTGATTTCTACAATGTTTTGTAACTGTTATAATTCACGAGGTATTGATATTGTGAATAGCAAGTTATGCTTGGAGCCAGAGATTTAGGTCAAAACTTGCCTTACACTTATTAACTGTGATGATATGCAAGTTACTTGACTTTTACGTGCCTCAATTGATTTCTAGCATTCACCTATTAAGTAATGGGCAAAATGGACAAAATGGAGGAAGTTCTTACATTAAGACTCCCCCAAAGTGACTAAAAGTAAAGATCTTTTTCATGCAGGTGATGATTTCACAGTTAGCCAAGTATTTTGATCTTACCACCAATCAAGAAGTAGTGAGTTCCTGAAATAAAGTGGTGGATCTGTGAAAAGTGAGATAGGGTTGGATATGAAAGATAAAGTGGAAGTAGATATAGTGAGATAAGGCAAATGTTTGGATATTTGAAGTGAGATTGAGGAATTGAACATAATAGGTATACTCTGAGGTCTGAAGAATGATCACACTCATTAGTAAGTCAGTGAGTGTCAGCAAGCCATTTGACTCATGCAATATATCTAATTTAGTCATCTAAATCTCTATATTGATCTAGGACAATTTTTTCCTCATAAATAAATAAATTATCTCTTATCATTAATTAACATGAGCCCCCCCCACTTAATTCATTATGTCAATTATTGATATCACTAAAGAAACTTTCTTTCCCACTAGTAATTATTCTGACATCCATATTTCTACAAATATTAAAAATTAATGTATATAAATTTGTGAATAAATAAAATGTCAAATAATACATATGCAGATACTATTTATAATGTTTTGGCTAGTAAATGAAGTTATGAAGAAGTCATCTTAAACACTCAAAATAGCAACAATTGATTCCTCTTTACTTATTGGCAAACAGTCCCAAACCTTTCTGCTTACTGACGGTTAAATATCTTAATATTTCTCCTTAAGAATAGTTCTTTTTCCTTTTTGTCTCCTCTTCAGCAGTGACAGGAAATCATCTTTCAGCCCTTTTAAGGACATTTATAAAATTCTCTTTATAAATTTCTCTTCAAAGGATTTCCTTTTAAAATAACAAAATATTTCTCTTAAGAAAGAAGTTCATTCTCACATTTCTCTTGCATGGATTCTGTATTGATCCTCATGGATCACAGAAAATATATGCTTTCTCTTTGATTCAATAGGGAGATTCAATATTGCCTTTTAAATCATTTCTGAAGTGTAATTCCAATCGCCTACATACATTTATTTCCCTCTTCCCACATTTCTTCCAAATTCTAAAAACTCAGAAGCTTAAAGTTACAATAAAACTATATGCCTTGCTAAAGAGATGCTAATAGCCTTCATGAGATAGGCATTCTAAAAATGAATTACAAAATTGGAGTGGTGACCTAGTGAGACTAGAAGGATGGTGGTATCCTTGACATCTCTGGGAATATGCGACAGAAATGTGAGTTTTGAGGAAAAGATCAAGAAGTATGAGATCTGTGAAAAGTGTATCAAATATAGTAATTAAGGGATCATTTATAATTTTGGGAAGAAGTGTTTCAGTTGAGTGATAATATGGGAATTCATATGGTAAGGGATTAATAAATGAATGAGAGAAGAAATAGAAAACAAAGAGTGTAGACAGATTTTTTACCCCCAGGAGTCTGAGAAAAGGAGAAGAAATATAGAATGATATCTTGAATGATATATTGTTGGTAGCCTTAAATGAAGGTTTTTTTTTTCAATATTGAGTTTCTTCCCTGTTCTTTTGTCACCCCTCCTTGAGATGTCAAGCAATCAGATATAGATTATAGGTTTTCTGTTATGTAAAATAGTTCCATATCAATCATTTTGTGCAAGAAGATTTCAAAAAAATGAAAAATGAAATGAAAAATAGCATGCTTCAGTCTATGTTAAAATATTAGGTCTTTCTCTGGGGGCAGATAACGTGCTTCATTAGTTCTTTGAGATTGTCTTGGATTATTAATAGATCCAATATCCGCCTGAGAATAGCTGTCATTCATTATTCTTCATCAAACAATATTTCTGTTACTATGTACAGTGTTTTTCTGGTTCTGTTCACTTTACCATAGCTAACATAAGTTCATGTAAATCTTTTCAGGTTTTTCTGAAATCATCCTGCTTGTTATTTCTTATAGCACAATAATATTCCATTACAATCATATACACAGCTTGTTTAGTCATTCCCTAATTGATGAGTAACTCTTTGAATTCCCAGTTCTTAGCCACCACAAAAAAGTTGCTATAAATGTTTATATACAAATAGGTCCTGTTCCTTTTTTTTGGATATCTTTGGGATATAGACCCACAATGGTATTGCTGAATCAAAGCATATGTGCAGTTTTATAGCACTTTGGACATAGTCCAAATAGTTCTCCAGAATGGTTGAAGAAGTTCATAATTCTACCTTAGTAGAATTCTGTATTAGTGTCCCAATTATCCAACATCCCCTCCAATATCCAATATTTACTTTTTTTTTTTTTTGTCATTTTAGCCTATCTGATAGGTGTGAGGTAGTACCTCTCAGAGGTGTTTTAATTTGCATTTCTCTAATCAAGAGTGATTAAAATTTTTTTTCATATGTCCATAGATGGTTTTGAGTTTTTTTTGTTTGACAACTGCCTGTTCATATTCTTTGAGCATCTATCTTTTGGGGAATGACTTGTATTCTTATAAATTTGACTTAGTATTATATATATTTGAGAAATGAGGCCTTTATAAGAGATACTTTTTTGCAAAATTCTTTCCCAGTCACTCTCTTCATTATTAAACAATTGTATTCGTCTCTTGGTTCTGCTCATTTCACTGGTTCACTCATTTCTGGTCAGTTCATGAAAATCATCCCAGGCCTCTCTGAAATCACTCTGTGGTCATCCATAACATTCATATATCACAATTTATTCAGCCATTCTCCAGTTGATGGACATCCACTCAGTTTCCTGTTTCTAGCCACTACAAAAAGGGCTGCCACAAACATTCTTGCACATACAGGTCGCTTTCCTTTCTTTACTATTTCCGTGGGATATAAGCCCAGTAGCAACACTGCTGGGTCAAAGGGTATGCACAGTTTGATACTTTTTGGGCATAATTCCAAGTTGCTCTCCAGAATGGTTGGATTCTTTCACAACTCCACCAACAATGTATCAGTGTCATTGATCAGAGAAATGCAAATTAAGACAACTCTGAGGTATCATTACACACACTGTCAGATTGGCTAAGATGACAGGAACAAATAATGATGAATGTTGGAGGGGATGTGGGAAAACTGGGACACATGCATTGTTGGTGGAGTTGTGAAAGAATCCAACCATTCTGGAGAGCAATCTGGAATTATGCCCAAAAAGTTATCAAAATGTGCATACCCTTTGACCCAGCCATACTACTATTGGGCTTATACCCCAAGGAACTACTAAAGAAGGGAAAGGGTCCTGTATGTGCCAAAATGTTTGTGGCAGCCCTTTTCATAGTGGCTAGAAGCTGGAAGATGAATGGATGTCCATCAATTGGAGAATGGTTGGGTAAACTATGGTATATGAATGTTATGGAATATCATTGTTCTATAAGAAATGACCAACAGGAGAAATACAGAGAGGCTTGGAGAGACTTACATCAACTGATGCTGAGTGAAACGAGCAGCACCAGAAGATCATTATACACTTCAACAATGATACTGTACGAGGATGTATGCTGATGGAAGTGGATTTCTTCAACATAGAGAAGAGCTAATCCAATTCCAATTGATTAATGATGGACAGAACCAGCTACATCCAGAAAAGGAACACTGGGAAATGAATGTAAACTGTTATTTTTACCTTCTGAATCCAATTCTTCCTGTGCAACAAAAAATTTGGTTCTACACACATATATTGTATCTAGAATATACTGTAATATATTTAACATATATAAGACTGCTTGCCATCTGGGGGAGGGGGTTGGGGGAGGAAGGGAAAAAATCTGAATAGAAGTAAGTGCAAGGGATAATGTTGTAAAAAATTACCCATGCATATGTACTGTCAAAAAAAATGTTATAATTATAAAATAAAATAAAAATTAAAAAAAAAAAACACAAAAAACCCACAATGTATCAGTGTCCCAGTTTTCCCACAGCCCCTCCAACATTCATCATTATTTTTTCCAGTCATCTTAGCCAATCTGACAACATGTGTAGTGGTATCTCAGAGTTGTCTTAATTTGCATTTTTCTGATCAATAGTGATTTGGAACACTCTTTCATATGAGTGGAAATAGTTTCAATTTCATCATCTGAAAATTGTCTGTTCATATCCTTTGACCATTTATCAATTGGAGAATGGTTTGATTTCTTATAAATTAGAGTCAGTTCTCTATATATTTTCGAAATGAGGCCTTTATCAGAACCTTTAACTGTAAAAATATTTTCCCAATTTGTTACTTCCCTTCTAATCTTGTTTGCATTAGTTTTGTTTGTACAAAAGCTTTTTAATTTGATGTAATCAAAATTTTCTTTTTTGTGATCAATAATGATTCTCCTTTGGTCACAAATTCCTTCCTTCTCCACAAGACTGGGAGGTAAACTATCCTATGTTCTTCTAATCTATTTATAATCTCATTCTTTATGCCCAAATCACAGATCTATTTTGATCTTATCTTGGTATATGGTGTTAAGTGTGGGTCCATATCTAATTTCTGCCATACTAATTTCCAGTTTTCCCAACAGTTTTTGTCAAATAATGAATTCTTATCCCAAAAGTTGGAATCTTTGGGTTTGTCAAACACTAGATTGCTATAGTTATTGACTATTTTGTCCTGTGAACCTAACCTATTTCACTGATCAACTAGTCTATTTCTTAGCCAATACCAAATGGTTTTGGTGACTGCTGCTTTATAATATAGTTCTAGATCAGGTACAGCTAGGCCATCTTCATTTGATTTTTTTTTTCATGAATTCCCTTGAAATTCTCAATTTGTTCTTCCATATGAAATGTTGTTATTTTTTCTAGGTCATTAAAATAATTTCTTGGGAATCTAATTGGTATAGCACTAAATAAATAGGTTAGTTTGGGGAGTATTATCATCTTTATTATATTTCCTCGGCCTATCCAAGAACACTTAATGTCTTTCTAATTATTGAAATCTGACTTTATTTTTGTTTTGTAATTTTGCTCATATAATTCCTGACTTTTCTTTGGTAGATGGATTCCCAAATATTTTATACTCTCGACAGTTGTTTTGAATGGAATTTCTCTTTGTATCTCTTGCTGTTGGATTTTGTTGGTGATGTATAAAAATGCTGAGGATTTATGTGGATTTATTTTGTATCCAGCAACTTTGCTAAAGTTGTGAATTATTTCTAATAACTTTTTAATCTAATTTATTTATAATCTTATTTTTTATGTTCAGTTCATGAATCCATTTTGACCTTATCTTGGTATACAGTAGTAAGTGTGAGTCAATGCCTAATTTAAATACTAATTTCCAATTTTCCCAGCAGCTTTTTTTTTTCAAATAGTGAATTCTTATCCCAAAAGCTTGAGTCTTGGGTTTGTCAAACACTGGATTGATATAGTTATTGATTATTTTGTCCTTTGAACCTAACCTATTCCACTGATCAACTAGTCTATTTCTTAATCAGTACCAAATGGTTTTGATGTTTGCTGCTTTATAATATAGTCTTAGATCTGGTACAGATAGGCCACCTTCATTTGATTTTTTTTCATTAGCTTCCTTGAAATTCTTGACCTTTTGTTCTTCCAGATGAATTGTGCTGTTATTTTTTCTAGGTCATTAAAATAGTTTCTTGGGAGTTTGATTGGAATAGCACTAAATAAATAGATTAGTTTAGGTAGTATTGTCATCTTTATTATGTTCATTGGACCTATCAAAGAGCACTTAAATATTTTTCCAATTGTTTAGATTTGACTTTATTTGTGTGGAAAGTGTTTTGTAGTTTTGCTCATGTAGTTCCTGACTTTCCCTTGACAAATAGATTCCCAAATTCTTTTTTACTATTGACAGTTATTTTAAATGGAATTTCTCTTTGTCTCTTGCTGTTGGATTTTGTTAGTGATATAGATTTGTGTGGGTTTATTTTGTGTCCTGCAATTTTGCTAAATTTATGGATTATTTGTAATAGCTTTTTGGTAGATTCTCTTCCCCTTCAGTTAAGTGAAGGTCTTTTAAAGTTAGGAGAATCTTGGATATGTTTTTAGGATTTCAGAGAACAACAACAACAAAAAAAAGGTTTTATCATGACTTTCTCTCTCTCCCTCCCCCTTTCCCTCTCTCTCCCTCCTTTTCCCTCCCTCTTCTTCCTTCTCTCTGTCTGTCTCCTTCCCCTCCCTCCCTCTCTCTCTCTCTCTCTCTCTCTCTCTCTCTCTCTCTCTCTCTCTCTCTCTCTCTCTCTCTCTCTCTTTCTCTCTCTCTCTCTCTCTCTCTCTCATAGTTCACAAATAAAAATAAATAAAATATATATTTATGTATGTATATATCTAAGAGATTATTAAAAGAATCTTCTGATGGAAAAGATACAAGGGCAAGGGATCAAATTCATATAAACAGAGGTTGAGTTGAGTGAGAAAAAGAGTTACCTCAATATCAGTCTTGAGTAAAGGGAAAAAAGGAGGAGGGGGTTATGTCAGAGGTTTTTGAGAAGAAATAAAGAGGAGAACTGAAAACTTATGTAAAATGGCTTTTATCTCCCCAGATAAGTATAAGACATGATCTTCAGATGAGATGAGCAAAATAGTACTTGAAATTTCTCTGTTGCTTTATTGGCAGGAAGTAGTGACCAATACATATTATTTTTCTTTCAGCCAAACAAATAAATCATTTCAAAGACCTATGTTTATTGTGCTTTGTAATACATGGAAAATTAAAGGGATTAGGTGAGAATATTTTTAAATTAAAATAAAACTGAAGAAGGGGAAATTTGTGTATTTTTATATTGATACAAGCATTGTTTAACTTAGGGAAACTTGGTATTTTTTAAAATGAAAACTATATGTAAGAGTTATTAGTTGAAAACATTCTTGAAAATGAATGGTAAGTAAAATAGGATATGATCTTCACTTTTTAAATCAAAATATTTTTTTCTTCTACATATTAGAAATAGATTGCCCAAACTTTGGATGAGGATCAAATCAGATTCTGACCACATTTAAGCAAATCTCTATTCTAATTCTTCAAAATTTTAAAAGGAAAGTAGAAGTCAGCTAGATCTCTGTCTTGTAAAAATTTCCCAGTGTTTTACTGACAAAATATTTCACATCTGAATTTGGATTTGTGTTTTTACTCTGACACAAAGCCCATTAATGGGGCTATACCTATTACACCTAATAATGTCACTAAGTTCTCACTCCTCTTGAGTAAATGAAATTCCAGTTCATACAGCTTAAAAAGGGGACAGGATTGTTTGAATGAAGACTATAAATAGCCAGTGGACATAGGTATGACCAGATAATGGAGAGAGATGAATGAAAAATGGTGGCCAAGTCTGGTTTGTGCAGATATAGACTGGAAGTGACAGTCTAGAATGATTGTAGTGCAGAGATAGCCCACATTAAATTAAAAATTTAAGCATCACAGGCTTTACTGGATTTCTCAGGCTCAATTTGTTGAGAGAGGATCACTTTCTAGCTATTGTCTGAACTGAGACTAACTTTTCAGAACTTTATGTCATGTGTTTCCTTAGTTCTCTATTTTAGGGAGGCAAAGAAAATTGAATGAAGATTTGACTTGCACTCGTGTTTATAGCCACAAAAAGAAGTAGCAGTTATCTTTTTACAAGCATGGAAAATGTTATTTTTATTACCTTGTTATTCTGATCCATTAAATACTTTTTTTTTGTTTATTTTCTTCCTGTACTATGTGGCATGATCTGGCAGGGTTTTATGTGGTGGGGGCTCAGAGATATGGATTTGAACAGATGGGGGACTTAAATTGTGAATTCCAATTTTCCTTTTGGCTAAAAAAGGAGATAATTTTCTTTCTTTTTTTTAAATCATTAAAGCTTTTTATTTTCAAAACAAATGCATATATAGTTTTCAACATTCACCCTTGCAAAACTTTGTGTTCCAAATGTTTTTCTCCCTCCTTTTGCCTCATCCTCTCCCTTACATAGCAAGTAATCCAATATATGTTTAACATGCAATTCTTCTATACATATTTCCATAATTATCATGCTGCACAAGAAAAATCAGATCAAAAAGGAAAACATGAGAAAGAAAACAAAATGCAAGAAAAAACAATGAAGTGAAAATACTGTGTTGCGATCCACACTCAGTCCCCACAACCCTTTCCCTGGGTGCAGATGGTTCTCTCCATCACAAGATCATTGGAACTGGCCTGAATCATCTCATTGTTGAAAAGAGCCACATCCATCAGAATTGATCATTGTTGCTATGGAGAATGATTTCCTGGCTCTCCTTGTTTCACTTAGAATCAGTTCATATATACACAAGTCTCTCTAGGCCTCTCTGAAATAATCCTGCTGGTCATTTCTCCTAGAACAATAATATTCTAGGACATTCATATACCATAATTTATTTAGCCATTCTCCAACTGATAGGCATCCACTCAGTTTCCAGTTTCTTGCTAATCCAAAAAGAGCTGCCATAAACATTTTTATACATATGGGTCCTTTTCCCTTTTTTAGGATTTTTTTTGGGATACAGACCCAGTAAAGACACTGCTGGATCAAAGAGTATGCACAGTTTAATAACTCCTTGGGCATATTTCCATATTGCAGGAGATAATTTTCAATATTAGTTATCACATTTTTCTGCTTTCTTTTGAGATGAAATCAAGAAAGTCAGATATTTTAAATGCTTTGAATCTTACCTTACTTTAGTTTTATGGTTTGTATTCACTTTATACTATAAGTACATGCATACAGAATTAAACAAGTGTGAATGAATTGAACAAATGTTAACTCCAGGATGGAACTATTCACAATCACCATTAGAATTTTTTAAAAAGGTATAAAAATTTTCTGGGATAAGACATTTTCATACTTTTTCCTGATTTCTTTTCACTTTTTGTTCTCACCTATATGAGTAATAGAGTATCTGTGAATGTGACAACTAACACCTATATTTACCTGTTATTACCATTTCTAATAGGCATCAAAAGTATATTTAGAAAGTGTTGATTTTATCTGAAAATCCTGAATAATTTAAAATTGTAGGAAAGACAATTTTGAGGAAGATCAGGAAGAAATATATTTCTTTAGAGCTTTTCAGAAATGAATCTCTCCTAAGGTCTTTCTAGGAAATGTAATGTACCTTATTGATGAATCTGTAAAATGGTCCAGCCATTATGGAAAACAATTTGGAATTGTGCTCAAGAAATTACTAAACTATTTATACCTTTTGACCCACCAATATTACTAAGCCTATACCCCAAAGAAGTTAAAAAGTTGTCATTGTTGTCATTTTTTTCAATCATGTTTTACTCTTTGTGACCCTATTTGGAGTTTTCTTGGCAAAAATACTGGAAATAACATGTACCTCTCAGGGTTGTTGTGGTAGTCAAATTTGAAAATTGTATAAGCACATTGTGAATTTTAAAGAATTATATTAATGATAAAAATTAAAAAATAAAAGAAAGAAATAAAGAAAAGAAACAAAAAAAGAAAGGGAGAAAACAAAATCATTTTTTTTTGTATCTATAAAACTATATTTTCTTCAACTTCAGCCCCTAATTTCATTTTAAGGGAAATTGTCATTTCTTCACATGGCCCATGAAGCACTCAAAATGTAGCTGCCCATGAATAGGTTAAGTATCCTCATATATGTTGGTAGATTGATATAATTTTGTGTCTTTTTGGAAAAAATATATGTGAAATATGTTGAAAATCTTAAAAGTCCTATACAAATGTGAGTTATCATCATCAGTATCTTTTGCAGGTTCACGAACAAATGGTTCTTGGGTTAACTGAGTCTTTTGGTAACTATCTGAAGCCTTGAACCCCTACTTTTTTGCTTATGTTTTATAAGATGATATAGTTATTAATTTTAAACAACAACAATCGTATTAATAATAGCAAATTATATTTATAGACTGTTTGAAGGCTTAGAAAATGTTAATCACAAATACTGGATCTGAAATTCAAATAAAGTTTTCCTGGTTCAAATAATACTTGGTTATATATATACATACATATATATATATATATATATATATATATATATATATATATGTTATATATATATGTAATGTGTTTGTGTGTGTGTATGCGTATGTGTGTGTATACACACTATATATGATTTTAACTGTTATCTAACCATCTATCTATCCTTCATATTTATAAAATGAAGTACTATTTGGAGTCAGGAGAACTGTTTGAATCTCAGATATAATACATGTTCATCCTGTGAAATCATGGTTAAGTCACCTAACTTAGTTTCCTCAGCCGTAAAATGGTGATAATTATACATTTTAAAAGCAATTTCCCTGTGCATATTTAATAAGAAAAATTTTCATACTGAATATATTTACATTATCCTAAGTTAATCATTCATTTTCTGGGCAAAATAACCCTATAAATTAACTAAAACATCATCCAGTTTTGGTTAGCAATTTCCTTTTTTCCCCTTTCAAGTTTTTCATATTTAAATTCCTCTACTGGCTCTCTTAATTGTTCTTTCTCTATTTCTCTAAAAATGCCAACTTTCTTAGGCCATGTTACAGGAAATAAAGTTTATACCAGTTTATACTAAATTTAGTCTTGATAGGATTATGTGTAAAGAGATTTCAAAGATCCTGTCTTTTGATGTCAAAAAAATTTTATGTAGATTTCAAACTGTGGATTTCAATGTCCTTTCCTAGACTTCTTTGTCTTTCCTTATTCCCTGCCTCAGTCTCTAAGGCCTGCTTAACTTTTTTTGTTCTCTTTATTTTAGCAAAAAACATTAACTTACTTTTTTACCTTTGTTCTTCCCTGGCTCGTTTTCTCTTTTAATGTTCCCTATGTCACCTTCTTTCCTCCTGTCCTTCAAATGACATTACATTCATCCTAAAATATACAAATTGCTTCCTCAGCAAAGTCCCTTATGGACTCTGTAGTACACACACTTTTATAATAATAATCATAAGTTTATAATTTAATTTATATGATTGCGAAGGTCTGGTCTAGCTCCTCTTGTCAGGATAAGCAAAAGTCCTTGCCCCACGTGTGGACGCCAATTGTAGCGAGCTGTTGTCTCCAGAAGCTGCCGGATCACTCTCTGGGAAGAGATCTGCTGTGTCTTCTACTCAAATCTCTCCAACAGATTCTTCTTCCTGTAACGAACCGTTGTCTCCAGGCAATTGCTGTTAACTCTTGTCCAGAGAAGTGACTTCCCTTCCTGCAGGGAGCCCCATCAAGCCTGATGCAATGCAGAGTCTTCTTCTATCTCTGGGAGTCCTCTCTTTTATTCTCCCAGAGAATGGGCATGGGATAATGCAAGGGCTTCTGGGAAGAACCACCTCAGCCAATGAGCCTGCTCCTTCCATCAAGTCAACCTGAGTTCTCACCTTGTAATTGTCCTGAATTCTCACCTTGTCACTGTCCAGACAACCTGAGTTCTCACTTAGTAATCCTAACATATGATGATCTCTACTGCATGTTTGATATTAATAGGGCTACTGTGAAAATTCTTTGAAGGCACAACGTATGGTCTTTCACCTTATGATCATTGCATTTTTCTTGTGAATAGAGTTCCACATTTATGGTGTTTACAGTAGGAATGGATTTAAGCAAGTCAAGCCATTGGTTGAGAACTGTTGTTTCTTGTTTAGTCAAAGCATACTTCTTAAGAATATAGACTATGGGAAAATCCCTAAAGGAGAGGAAAAAGGGGCTTAGCAAAGTATTTGTGTGTATGTGTGTGTATGTGCGTATGCCATTTTTATCACAGAAAGGGGACACAGGGAAATCTATGAAAGTACAGATTAGACCATATGTAGAAAGAAAAGAATTATCAACGAAAGGAACATGAAATGGGTCATGTATTCTGTGGAAGGTAGATGGAATAAATGAAATGAAATGCAAAAGTAAAAAAACCCTCTGTCCTAAAGAAGTTTGAATTCTTTTTTTTTTTTTTTTTTATTATATATATATATATATATATATTTTATAATATTATCCCTTGTATTCATTTTTCCAATTTACCCCCCCTCCCTCTATTCCCTCCCCCCGACGACAGGCAATACCATACATTTTACATGTGTTACAATATAGTCTAGGTACAATACATGTGTGCGAATATCACTTTCTTGTTGCACAATAAACATTAGAATCCGAAGGTACATGCAACCTGGGCAGACAGATATTAGTGCTAACAATTTTCATTCCCCTCCCAGTGTTTCTTCTCTGGGTGCAGCTACCTCTGTCCATCATTGATCAACTGGAAGTGAGTTGGATCTTCTTTATGTTGAAGATTTCCACTTCCATCAGAATACATCCTCATACAGCATTGTTGTTGAAGTGTACAGTGATCTTCTGGTTCTGCTCATTTCACTCAGCATCAGTTGATTTAAGTCTCTCCAGGCCTCTCTATATTCCTCCTGCTGGTCATTTCTTACCGAGCAATAATATTCCATAACCTTCATATACCACAATTTACCCAACCATTCTCCAACTGATGGACATCCATTCATCCTCCAGTTTCTAGCTACAACAAAAAGAGCTGCCACAAACATTTTGGCACATATATGTCTCTTTCCGCTCTTTAGTATTTCTTTGGGATATAATCCCAGTAGTAGCGCTGCTGGGTCAAAGGGTATGCACAGTTTGATAACTTTTTGGGCATAATTCCAGATTGCTCTCCAGAATGGCTGGATTCTTTCACAACTCCACCAGCAATGTATTAGTGTCCCAGTTTCCCCACATCCCCTCCAACATTTGTCATTATTTGTTCCTGTCATCTTAGCCAATCTGACAGGTGTGTAGTGGTATCTCAGAGTGGTCTTAATTTGCATTTCTCTGATCAGTAGTGATTTGGAACACTCTTTCATGTGAGTGGATATAGTTTCAATTTCTTCCTCTGAGAATTGTCTGTTCATATCCTTTGACCATTTATCAATTGGAGAATGGTTCGGTTTCTTATAAATTTGGGTCAGTTCTCTATATATTTTGGAAATGAGACCTATGTCAGAACCTTTGTTTTTAAAAATATTTTCCCAATTTGTTACTTCCCTTCTAATCTTGTTTGCATTAGTATTATTTGTACAGAAACTTTTTAGTTTGATGTAATCAAAATCTTCTATTTTGTGATCAATAATGATCTCTAGTTCTCCTCTGGTCATAAATTCCTTCCTCCTCCACAAGTCTGAGAGGTAGATTATCCTCTGTTCCTCTAATCTATTTATTATCTCCCTCTTTATGCCTAAATCATGGACCCATTTTGATCTTATCTTGGTATATGGTGTTAAGTGTGGATCCATATCTAATTTCTGCCATACTAATTTCCAGTTTTCCCAACAGTTTTTTCCGAATAATGAATTTTTATCCCTAATGTTGGAATCTTTGGGTTTGTCAAAGATTAGATTGCTATAGATGTAGCCTTTTTTGTCCTTTGTATCTAATCTGTTCCACTGATCTACCGGTCTATTTCGTAGCCAATACCAAATGGTTTTGGTGACTGCTGCTATATAATATAGCTTTAGATCAGGTACACTTAGACCACCTTCCTCTGAGTTTTTTTTCATTAGTTCCCTTGCAATTCTTGACCTTTTATTCTTCCATATGAATTTTGTTGTTATTTTTTCTAGGTCATTAAAATAGTTTCTTGGGAGTCTGATTGGTATAGCACTAAATAAATAGATTAGTTTGGGGAGTATTGTCATCTTTATTATATTCGCTCGGCCTATCCAAGAGCACTGAATGTCTTTCCAATTATTTAAATCTGATTTTATTTTTGTGGCAAGTGTTTTGTAATTTTTCTCATATAATTCCTGACTTTTCTTTGGTAGATGGATTCCCAAATATTTTATACTCTCAACATTTGTTTGGAATGGAATTTCTCTTTGTATCTCTTGCTGTTGCATTTTGTTAGTGATATATAAAAATGCCGAGGATTTATGTGGATTTATTTTGTATCCTGCCACTTTGCTGAAATTTTGAATTATTTCTAGTAGTTTTTTAGCAGAGTCTTTGGGGTTCTCTAAGTATACCATCATGTCATCTGCAAAAAGTGATAGTTTGATTTCTTCATTTCCTACTCTAATTCCTTGAATCTCTTTCTCGGCTCTTATTGCCGAGGCTAGCGTTTCTAGTACTATATTGAATAGTAATGGTGATAGTGGGCAACCTTGTTTCACTCCTGATCTTACTGGGAAAGGTTGCAGTTTATTTCTATTGCATATTATGCTTACTGACGGTCTTAAATATATACTCCTGATTATTCTAAGGAATAATCCATTTATTCCTATACTCTCAAGAGTTTTTAGTAGGAATGGATGTTGGATTTTGTCAAATGCTTTTTCTGCATCTATTGAGATGATCATATGGTTCTTATTAATTTGATTATTAATATGGTCAATTATATTAATAGTTTTCCTAATATTAAACCAGCCCTGCATTCCTGGAATAAATCCTACTTGATCATAGTGTATTATCTTGGAGATGATTTTCTGAAGTCTTTTTGCTAATATCTTATTTAAGATTTTAGCATCAATATTCATTAAGGAGATTGGTCTATAATTTTCTTTCTCAGTTTTCGATCTACCAGGTTTAGGTATCAGTACCATGTCTGTGTCATAAAAGGAGTTTGGTAGGACTCCTTCATCCCCTATTTTTTCAAATAATTTATATAACATTGGGGCTAATTGTTCTTTAAATGTTTGGTAGAATTCACATGTGAATCCATCTGGCCCTGGGGATTTTTTCCTGGGGAGTTGATTAATAGCTTGTTCTATTTCTTTTTCTGAAATGGGACTATTTAAGCAATTTATCTCCTCCTCTGTTAATCTAGGGAGCCTATATTTTTGGAGAAAGTCATCCATTTCACTTAAGTTATCAAATTTATTGGCATAAAGTTGGGCAAAGTAACTCCTTATTATTTCTCTAATTTCCTCTTCATTGGTGGAAAGATCCCCCTTTTCATTTGTAAGACTATCAATTTGATTTTCCTCTTTCTTTTTTTTGATCAAATTTACCAAAGGTTTATCTATTTTATTGGCTTTTTCATAAAACCAACTCTTGGTTTTATTTATTAATTCAATAGTTTTTTTACTTTCAATTTTATTGATTTCTCCTTTTAATTTTTGTATTTCGAGTTTAATTTTTGGTTGGGGGTAAGAAGTTTGAATTCTAAAAGAAAAAAAAAACTACTGGAAATGAGTGGCAAGGAGGGCTATTTTGTTCCTGAAAGTAATAGAGATGGTGAATCAGAATGTAGTAACATAATAAATTAACATGTACTTCCTAGAAATAATTGTCTAGTTGATCTGATCATGGTTCTGGAAGTAGAGAACAGGGAGATAGGACTTAAGTGGCAAGAGAGTGAGATGATCATGAGTAGGGAGTAGAATGAAATATGATTGGGACCTTGAAAGAGTGGACTAGATAATTCAGTCACTACAAAGAAATACAACAGGGGCCCAGGATAGAAGTTCCAAAGATGATAGAACTGTTTCTTAAAATATTTTTTAAAATTTATTTTATTTGGAAAAATAGAGTAAGAAAAAAAAGAAATACAAAACAAAATAAAACAAAAGAGAACATTGTCATGTGCCCAGCAGAATATCAAGTGATGATCAGTGGCTTTTTTCTATTTCTACTTTCCCATCATGTTCTTTCACTCCAAGACAATTTTCTTGGATAATTTCCTGCATTACTGTGTCAAGATTTTCTTTTTGGTCAGAACTTTCTGGCAGTCCAATTATTCTTATGTTTTTTTCTTCTTGATTTTTTCTCCAGATCTATAATTTTTCTTATGTTTTACATTTTGTACTATTTTCTCATTCTTTATAATCTGTTTCGCCAATTCTTGTTCTCTCATAGCTTCATTGGCTTCTTGGCCAATTCTAATTTTTAAAGAATTATTTTCATCTTTAAGATTCTGTTCCTCCTTTTCTAGTTGGTTAACTTTTTCTTCCACAATCTTCTTGTTTTTCTTGGATGTTTTTTTTTTTTTTTTTAATAAATGTTCTCCTTTGAAGACGAACCCACGTCTTCCCTGTTCCCCAGTATGTTTCAATGGTGGAATTATTTCTTCTTTGCTTGTTCATTTTTTAAAACAAAAGATATTAGTGTAAGCACCTCAAATCATGGTGTGGGGGGGAATGGTGTCTTAAGCTTCCCTTCAGCTCTCCACTCTGATCACAATCCTCAAACCAAGAGCTCCATCCTCCTGCCCTGCTGCCTCTGCACTCACTAGGAGCTGTTTCCTTCTTTCCTAGGGCTGCATCTTACCAGCACAGCTGAGCCTGGCATTCCCAATCAACCAAAGTTCATGGACTCAAAAACAGTCCAGGAGGTGAAAGTCTCTGTGGTTCCCACTGAGGTTCCAGCCAAGAGATGCTAGCCCAAGGCATTCCAACTTGAAGTTTTTGTAGGGCTAGCCAGGAAGTGTTTGCACTTCAGACAGATTAATCCCAGCCTGGGGTCTTTCTTCAAATCTTCTTGGCTTGTATCAGGAGGACTCTAGTTCTGCCCCAAATCTTGATCTTTCAATAGTCTATGCTCACTGAGGTGCAAATGTGTTTGATTTGTAGTGGAAATTGGGAGAGCTTCAAATTTACCAACCTACTCCACCATCTTCCCAGAATCCTCCCCCAGAACCAATTTTTTTTTTGGATCTTTGGGGTACTTCAGAGGTTATGTATTCTAACCCTTTAATTTAACATATGAAGAAACCTAGGACTAGGGAGGTGAAATGACTTATCCATATAAATAGTACCATAAGTGGGATTTAAATCCATCTTCTCTAAGTGTTTTATCAGTATTCCTTCCACTGCACTGAAGGGTTACATCCACCAAAGTAAATTGACCAAATTTACCAATTTTGACCAAAATTTGACAAATTTACTAAATTGACTTAATTAGCAAGATTATAAGATGACAGAGGTAAAAGCAGTACAGGAAATGCTAACCAAAAAGAGTCAACATCTTTGAGATGGAAAATATTGTGGGTCTGTATAAATGCTAAACTCCCGGCATTCACTTCATTTGTGATCACCCTTGTACTACTCTACATTTATATTGCCAGTATCTAATTCCCAGGCCCTCAGAGAAATCTCTGATCACTGTCTTTTCAGGGTATAAACCAATTTTACCCAGCTTACCTCTGTCTGAGGTCTTCAGAGATCTCTGGCTACTGCTTCATGGGAACAGTAGTTTAAATACCAGTAGCATGCTCAAGAACAGCCATGTGCAAGCTCAAAGTCTTTTATTCACATGTTCACATCCTGCCCTGACCTCCTGCTGACTTCGAGGTGAACACCAGGTTAAAGAGAGCAACTTCCTCCTCTTTACAGCTTAAAAAGGGTCTATGAGGTCACACGCACAGCCAATCAGAGAAGGAGACACTTTTCATTAATGAAGCAATCTCAATGTGGTCAGAGTTCCCACTCAGGGAGCAGTCCCTGTATGCTCACAGCAAATCACTTAGAGGATCTCAAGCATTACAGCTTGTTTACTTCCTAGTGCATTGAACGAGACCCATCCCTTACAGGTCTGTTTCCTTAGAAGGATGGAAATTTAATAATGACAGGTGAGAATAATTATTATCATCAATACCATCAATAAATGTTTTATATATATACACACATGTATACATATACATACATACATACATACATATACATATACATATACATATATATACATATATATATATATATATATATATATATATATATATATATATGTAGATGGCATGCCAAATGAGTAGCACAGAAAGCAAGACCTTCAGGAGAAAAGCTCAGGAGAAAAGAACCATCTTGGGCTCTGGGGTGTTAGGATTGCAAGGTGGCCCCACATTGGGCGCCAAATTGTGAAGGTCTGGTCGTCTCTTCAATTATAATCCTCTGGGAGGAGATCTCTTTTCTGTAAAATCTTTTCCTCTGTGCTGTCTAAACTCAATCTCCCAGCCAGACTCTCTCCTTCAAGACTGCCATCCCAACTCTGTCCCAGACTCTACTACTCTCCAGACCCAATGCTGCTCTCTTTTATCCTCAAAGAGATTGTAGTGAGAACTCAACAGGGCTTGTGAGAAACACTTCAACCAATGAACTTGCTTCCTCAGAATTCCAAAGGTGTAAACTCCCTTTAAAGGCCCAAACCAAAGGTGTGAATTCTGAGCTAGAGAACTGTTTAGACAACCTGAGTTCTCACCTTGTAATCCTTACACTGGGGCTCATGGCTCCGTAAATAAGGTGAGACTTGAGTTGATCAGTGAAGAAAGGATAAAGCCTAAATGAAAAAAGGGATAGAAAGGACCTTCATTCCAGCTGGTGGGATTCAAGGCATGCACAATACATATGGCATTTTTAGGGAACAACAACAAGTTTGACTATATGACAAATAGCAGGAAGAGACATCTGAGTGCCTAAGTATGACAGAATGTGCATGGGAAATGGATTCCAGGTGTACAACATTGGTGATATAAGGCTGGCTGGAGAAAGAGAGAGAAAAGAGGAAATTATAGTAATCTAGCCAAGAATTGAACTGATGGTATCTTAGGAACTTGGCTAGGGAGATGCAAGGGACAGGTTGAATGTATGTTGTCATGAAAACCAGAATCCTTATTTAAATTTTCTTTAATGTCTTCTGTTGTGAGATACATATTCTTGCAGAAAAGTTTCTGAAGATCTCTTTTATTGATTCTGTTTTCAAAAAACTACCTGTTGCTACTTTTTTCTTTGTTAGGACAAACTGTCTAAGATTGTGTTTAGTAGCATCTAATTAAACAAGTCAGTAACTGTGGAGGAGGATAGAGTAATTAGTCAATTAACAAGCATTTATTTTGTGTGTTATATGTTATTAAGTTCTGGGGATATCAAAAAGGGTAAAAACAGGGTTACTTCCCTTAAATAGCTCATATTCTGTTGGGGAGGGGGCACAAAGTAAAAAAAAATGTATATATATATATATATATTTTATTTAGCTACACACACACACATATATATATTAATTATAAGTAGGAAGTAATTTATTTTATTTTTTTTTATTTTATATATATATATATTTTATAATATTATCCCTTGTATTCATTTTTCCAAATTACCCCCCCTCCCTCTATTCCCTCCCCCCGACGACAGGCAATACCATACATTTTACATGTGTTACAATATAGTCTAGGTACAATACATGTGTGCGAATATCATTTTCTTGTTGCACAATAAACATTAGAATCCGAAGGTACATGCAACCTGGGCAGACAGATATTAGTGCTAACAATTTTCATTCCCCTCCCAGTGTTTCTTCTCTGGGTGCAGCTACCCCTGTCCATCATTGATCAACTGGAAGTGAGTTGGATCTTCTTTATGTTGAAGATTTCCACTTAAGTAGGAAGTAATTTAAAAGGGAAGGCACTAGCAATGGGAAAAAGAGGGACCAATCAAAAATTCTTTTGAAGAAGATGGGTTTTGAGTTGAGTCTTGAAAGAATCTAAGGAAGCCAAGAAGTGGAGACAAGGGAAGAGAAAATTCTAATGAGTCACCAAATGAGTCATTTGGTCACAAATATATATTTTTTGCCTACTACATGGTTGATACTGTGCTGAGCTCCAGACTGTCATGGAAATCAGCCAGTGAAAAGGTTTGAAGATCAATGCTTCTGGATGATATGATAGGATTTTTATTTATTTTTTCTTTTTTGAAAAGAGTATATGTAAGAAGACTGGGAAAGTAGGAAGGACCCAGGTTATAAAGGGCTTTAAAAGTCAAACAGCTCTATATGAATTAATAGTGATAAATCACAGAAATAGGAATGTTAGGAAGAAGGAAGACTTTTGGGGGAAAAGGAAGTAAGTTCTACCTTAGATATAGGCATCTTAATGTCTATACAGCCCAATTCAAAATGTCAAATAGACAGTTGGTGATGTTAGAGAAATTAAGTCTGGCTAAATAGAGTTGGCAACAATATATAGATATAGATATAGATATAGATATAGATATAGATATAGATATAGATATAGATATAGATATAGATATAGATATAGATATAGATATATACATATATATATATAGATATAGATACAGATATAGATATAGATATAGATATAGATATAGATATAGATAATAATTTAAAATATGTGGGGATTGATGAGTTCAACAAACAAGCTATATGGTTATTGGGCATGACCTGTGTAAAGATCCAGCAAAGAATGAGCAGGACCAAGAAGGTTGGTGGGACATGAATTTGGTGAGAGTAGTAGCAAAAAAAAAAAAAAAAAAACAACCCTAATAGCAGAGAATATTTAGGAGAAAATGTTTCTCACAGGTTGCAAAAAAAATCAGGAAAGATGAGAATTGAGAAATGCCATTAGATTAGGCAATTAGAGGTTCACTGGTAACTTTTGAGAGAGAAATTTCAGTTGAATGATGGAGTTGGAAGCCAAACTGAAGAAAGTAAGGAGAAAGTAAAGTGAATTATAGTTACGAGATGGTTAAATCGAGTGAGTATTTTTTTTTTTTTTTCTGAGTCAATTGGGGTTAAGTGACTTGCCCAGCGTCACAAAGCCCGGAAGTGTTAAGTGTTTGAGGTCAGATCTGAATTCAGGTCCTCCTGGCTTCAGGGCTGGTGTTCTATCTACTATGCCATTTAGCTGCCCCCAAGTGAGATTTTTTTTTTTTTTTTTAAGGAAGGAGGAAACACCCTTTGTTTTAGAAAACAACAGTACATAGACTGAAGACCAAAGAGAGAATGATAGAAGAGCAATATGCTTCAGAAGATGGAAAAGAAAAATAGCAAAATGCAATACCTCTGCATAGTTTGACAATGATGACGATAAATATTATTAAATTCTTTTGATAATATGCCCAATGTAGCTGCTTATACACTAGTAGAATGGAAAGAGTGCAGGAAAATCGGGATTTGAATCTCTGCTTTGGGACTGCAGGATATGGCATCAGAAAATCGGGATTTGAATCTCTGCTTTGGGACTGGCTAACATTGTTTAAATCATTTTAGGTGCTAAACTTCCATATCTATAAAAAAGAAGTTTGTAGCAGATGGCAGCCTTTTAACAGTGGGCTCTAGCTCTGGTTTCATATTCCTAAGTAATACTAGTTTTAACATTCTCTACTTGTTTGGTCATGGAACAATCATTTAATACTCATGAGCCTTAAGCTCCTCCTTTGCAAAATGTGGGAGCTGAATTAGATGATGTGAAGTTCTAGATGTAATGATTCTATAATCTTCAATATTTCTTCCAGCTATTATAACCTGGTGATCTTTTGTGCAATAAAAGATGGAGGGGAGCTTACTCCAAGGAATGAGAGAAAAAAGGGGTGATATTCTCTTTTTCATCAGTATTTGACAGATTCAGAGATTAAGAAAATAGAAGTCATGGGCAGCTGACTGAAGTAGCCTGGAGACAGTTTGAGAATAAAATACCTAAAATTGAATTCCCAATTAAGATAAAAAATATGAGTAAGAAAAAAACTTCTAATCAAAAGCTATGTATATGATTAGGATAAGAAAAGTCTATAAGAATATAGTGAAGAATAAGTGAAAAGTTCCTTAGATTTTCACCTTAATAAGACATATCTATGATTTAAACCTGATGTATATCATGATTACAACTTGATGACACTTTCCTAAGTTATTTTTAATTGTTTCAAATAATGAATTTTCCCCTAATCTTCAAATCTATAATTATGAAGTGACAACAAAATGTCTAAAAGTCAATGTTTTAAAGTAGTGGTATATTATGATACATGATACATGAATGGTTAAATTGTAGATGAATGACTGGGGTGAAGGAAGCAGATATGAGTGAAATTAAGCACTTGCCCATCTGTGCTTTGTCCTTTGTTATTTTAATAATTAATTTTCTCAGTAAGTGTGTATGTGTGTGTGTGTGTGTGTGTGAGAGAGAGAGAGACAGAGAGAGAGAGAGAGAGAGAGAGAGAGAGAGAGAGAGAGAGAGAGAGACAGAGAGAGAGAGAGAAAGAGAGAGAGAGAGAGAAAGAGAGAGAGAGAGAGAGAGAGAGAGAGAGAGAGAGAGAGAGAGAGAGAGAGAGAGAGAGAGAGAGAGAGAGAGAGGCAGACAGACAGACAAACAGACCGATGTACCAGGAGGGTGAAATATACCTTCTGATGCACTGTCCATCTGTATATAGTTCAGAAAGAGAATTTTCAAAGAAGGAAGGGAGGGTGGAATTTAGTAACATTGGTCCCAGATTAGAGCTAGAAGGAAGAAGGAAATTATCTATAAAATCAAGAATCAAAGAAGTGTTTGGTGAAAGAGTGATGAGAGAAATATAGTACAGAGGAACAAACAAGACAAAAGAGTTTAGATAGTGGAAAAAGTTGCTGTAGCTATTTTTATTGTTTGTCCTTCCCACTGGAAGAGGACCATGACATTTAGAAGTAATGCCATGACATGCAAATGAATTGGATTTAAGTGAATGAGGATGTGCAAGCCACCTACTTCACTTTCCCCTTTAGCATCATCTGCTATAGCCATCATTAGTTAGGCTATGTGCCCATTCCCATGACCCTATTTAAGATTTTCTAGAAAAAATACTGGAGTAGTTTGCCATTTATCTTTCAAGCCTTTCAGGTGGTTTAATCTTTGTCACGTAAGTGCCCTAAGTTGGTCTGAAAAGGAATCAAAGAAAAGGCATCGCTAACAGTAATGAGGCAGTCATCCTCAGCTTTAGTTTTCATAGTTGTTTTGTCAAATAAAGGAGGCTTACATTAGAAATTCTTTGCAAATTTCATTTGAACACATCTGCTTTATTTGGAAATGAGGTCAAGTTGCAATAGTGAAACAACAGGGGTAAGGCATTTGCCGATATCTTAAAGAAATGCAATATAGAAGATCACAAAATAGTAATATTTTAATTTCAACCTCAATGAATGAGAATCTGTAGGAGTCAAGGATTTGAAATGAGACAAAAACAATGCTAAATCTTTGCTACATTAACCACAAGGTTAGATAAGTAGGTTTTAACAAAGGATTTAATAAAGAATTCTATGAAGGAGGCTGGCATGAGTTTCTGGATTTTTGGAGCTAACAGGGATCTCAGGAATCATCTAGACAAAACTATTCACCAAAAAATTCCCATAAATTCTATATCCAAGAAATGGAAATACGGTTTCTGTTTGGAGACTTCCATTGAAGGATAATCCACTATTTACTAAGGAGTTTGCTCCACTTTCAGACAGCTCTTATTGTTGGAAAGTTTTTCCTGACATCAAGCCCAAATATGTCTCAGCAACTTTCACACATTGCTCCTCGTTCTTCCATTTGGGAAACTGAACAAGTCTTTCTATCAACATAAAAAAGTCTTTAAAATGCTTAAAAGACAGCTATAATGAACCTCCTGAGTTTTCTGTTCTACAGGTTCAGCATTCCCATTTCCTTAATTTGGTCTTCATATGTTATGTATTCAAGACCCTTCATCATTCTGGGTCTCTTTTTTCTGGAAGTCACCTTTCCTAAATTCTGGCATCTAGAATAGGATGAAATATGTCTATTGGGGTATCAACATATCCCATACTAATGGGAAAATGAAGCAGGGTTATCACCTCTCTTCCCTCCCTTGCAGCGAAGATTTCATTACCTTTTCTCCCTTGGATTTTAAATCATTTATAGACTGTTAATGAGTTTGAAATCCAATAAAACTCCATGTTCTTTTTCAGACAAACTATTTTCTTACTATGCCTCTCCAATCTTGTATACATATACATGACACTGATTTCTTCTTCTTCTTTTTTGATCCAAGGTTTAAGACTTTATATTTATTGTATTATTTAGATAAATTTGGTCCAATCCTCCAAAGTATCAAGAACATTTTAATTTTTGATTTTTTCAGTTGTTTCCCAGTTCATCTATTTAGTGTTTCAGTTGTTGATGAAATGAGAGAGAGAAAGAAGGAGAGAGAGGGGGGAAGAGAGAGGGGGGGAGAGAGAGGGGAGGGAGGGAGGGAGAGAGAGAGAGAGAGAGAGAGAGAGAGAGAGAGAGAGAGAGAGAGAGAGAGAGAGAGAGAGAGAGAGAGAGAGAGAGAGAGAGAGAAAGAAAAAATATGGATATTTATCACTAAGGGATTCTTGAATTTTTTTTAAATAATAATTTTTTGGTATGCTGGCTCATTATTGTGATTTACTCTGATGAAATTTTCTATTGTTTCTATCTATGATTTGTTCTTTGACTCACTAATTCCTTAAGTTTATTTTGTTTTAGTCTCTAGTGAATTTTTTAATCATTCTCCAAGGACACCTGTAACATATAAATTTAAGAAATATAGTTTCTGATTAACAACCATTTTATTAATTATGGATAATCAATAAAAGAATCATTTGACCATCTCTCCTAAATCAAGATTTTTTTATAGAACTCACTTTAAATTTACATTAATGACTGTGAGCTCCTGAGAATTAATCCTGATTGATTAACAAGTAGTGTGAGAATGAGTAATATAATGAGAGCTGCTTTATTCTAATGAGGGTCTGAGGGACATGATTTTGATCACTCAGTCTTGGACAAAGATACTTATCTGTATCAAACTACCCCTTGTCTAGGGCAATTTAGACAAAGAGGAATCCACTGTTACTCAGACATATATGACAAAAACACAATGGATTGGAATTCACAATTCCCCTGACTTTTGATTACTTCTAAGTTTTCCCAGTTGGGTGTATCTTACCCAATATTTCATCTTATTATTGGCTCTGTCCTTCCAAAACTGATTGGATAACCTACGGGAGCTGATTTGTGAATGAGAAAGTAGGAAAAAGAAAAATCTTCAAGAATTGGTTGTTAATATAAGAGAGAAATAATCATTTATCTCACACCTTATTGAATATAAATTGTTATATTGTTGTTGGTATAGGTTGTGTTTAATATGTTCATTTTCCTACATTTAGGTTTTTATACCTTAATACCCTTATTACATAACATTTTATTTTTTAAATAGCTCAGAAATAGCTACATTCATTTTTGCTTATTGTCAGAAATGAATCATATTTAAATTTCCTAGAATACTATTTAGGTCTTTAACTTCTTTCCTTTTGTGGTCAGAACTCCTCACCTAAAGTTTCATCACCTATTTCTTGATGAAATTTGATCAATTTTTACTTGAAAATTTAGGTACTGTTCCATTTCTGGAAATTTTTCATTTGGTATTTTTTTATCATGATCATGATCATGATTATAATCTTCACCACAATAACTACCATTCAAATTGCTTTGAGATTTGATCTCATTTGATTCTCACAAAAAACCTTTGGAGAAAAGTGTTCTTATTATTCCTACTTCAGAAAGGAATTTACAGAGATTGAGAGAAATTAGGTGACGGGCCTATTATTTCTATTTTGGAAAATTTTTATTTAAGATGTCTTGAAATATGGTCTCCCCGGATTTTGTTGTACATGACTTTGATTTTTCAGATATTTTTCTTGACCTATTTTCTCTTTTTAATACTCTTTGATCTTGGGGACAGAAGTCCTGGCACAATGGATAAAAATAAATAAGCCCCATCCTTTGCAGGTATTCTTGGGTTTTGTCTCTGTTTCCTAGTGATTGTATGTTGATTTTGTTCTAGATTAGTTTTTTTTTTTTTTTTTTTTTTTTTTTTTTTGGTCTATTTCTCTTTGCCTACCTATGAACCTGGAATTGATTCTTTCTCTTACTATGAGCCTGACTCCTCCAAATGCATTTGAGCTCTTAGAAATAATCTTATAATATACCAGGTATCTAATTACCTGGTGGTTTGGGTTTCACTTATGTGAGTGTTGTTCTACTGTATGGGAGTATGGGAGAAAAGAGAGAAGACTGTCTAAGCCCAGTGCTGGGTACTGATCTGGCTATGTCTTTTGCAGTAGATCCTGGTTGCTAGCATGATCTGCCTTTTCACAATTGTGACTTCTATTTGTCAGAGTCATTAGTGATGCCATCCTGGCTCTTTGAGATCACTACTTCCTTTTATAGATGTTTCTTTAATAATCAGTTCTAGAATTTTGATGGTGAATAAAACTACAAATAGATCCTTGATGACACAGACACAAATGATTCATTTTAAGAAGAAAAGGAAGAACTATCTAAAGAAACTAATGAGATTACACATTTACCAACTGAGACTTTTTTTTAGAAGACAAGAAAGATAGGTTACTAAAGCTGAATTCAAAGAGAGTGGCAACTACTGTAAGAATGGTGTCAAGAAGTCTAAGGAGAAGAATGGTTTTGATGACTCTTACATGAGATTTTTTTATAAAGTTTTTTTATATTTATGTTGCAATCATAGACTAGAAATGGAAGAGACTTTAGAGATCATCTAGGCCAATCACCTCATTTAATTTTTTTTTATTAAAGCTTTTTACAAAGCATATGCATGGGTAATTTCTCCAACATTGACACTTGCAAAACCTTTTGTTCCAAATTTTCCTTTCCTTCATCCCACCCCCTCCCCTAGCTGTCAGGTAGTCCAATAAATGTTAAATATGTTAAAATATATGTTAAATTCAATATATGTATACATATTTATACGTAATCTTGCTGCACAAGAAAAATCAGATCAAGAAGGAAGAAAAAAGACCTGAGAAAGAAAACAAAATGCAAGCAAATAACAACAGAAAGAGTGAGAATGCTATGTTGTGATTCAAACTCAGTTCCCATAGTCCTCTCTTCATTTCTGGACAGTTGGAATTGGTTTGAATCATCTCATTGTTGAAGAGAGCCATGTCCATCAGAATTCATCACTGTATAGTCTTGTTACCAAATCACGTCATTTAGTATGAGAAAACTGAGTCATAGAGATATTCAGCAGTTAGAACATGGTTACATCTATAGCAAGTAATAGGACTAAGATTTAAAACTGAGCCTCCTAAATAGCTGTTAGCAGATTTTCTAATATATGATGATGCTTCAGGGAAGGAGGAAGATCAAGGAAAAGAAGACTTCTCTTTGGGGAGGATAGAATAAAGATAATGCACTACAGAAAGAAACCTAATTTATTCATTTCTTTCATGACAGAAGCATATTATAATCATGACAGAGACCTGACAGATGCATGACATGAGATGTGTGAGAGGTATGATGGAAGTATGGCATCCAAGACAGAGGCATGACATATGTGAAACCAAACAGGTGTGAAAGAGGTGTAACTGATGCATTACTATAGCTGTGACTTAAGTGGAAGAGAGCCATGACATTGATGTTACATAAATGTGCCAGATGCACATGATAACCATAATATAGGTATGATGGCAGTGTGACAGAGGCACAGTATGGCCACGACACAGTTACAACATAGATATTTTATAGGTGTGATAGTCAAATTTAATATCAAAATTACCAATGATCTCTTGAATACCAAAGCAATGGTCTTTTCTTTTAAAAAATTTATTGCATTTAATATAAAATAAGAAAAAAAAACAGAATAGAAAAAATAAAGACAGAAAAGGAAAATCAAAGAAAACAAAACAGAACTCTGTCATGTGCCCAGTGGAACATAGGGAGGATTCAAAATATATCACAATAAATTTCCATTTCAAGAAAGCATATGAAATAATAGAAAAAATTATATTCATGAATGTCCATCTTTTCTTTGTTTCTTTGTAGGTTATTCTTTTGTTCTCTGCTGTGCACTTTTTACTTTATTTTTCCCCCTGTCATCTCCCAAGTTCCTCTACAAAGGCTACAGTTGAGCACAGCTCTCTCTCTCTCTTTCTTTCTCTCTCTCTCTCTCTCTCTCTCTCTCTCTCTCTCTCTCTCTCTCCCTCTCTCTCTCTCTCTCTCTCTCTCTCTCTCATATACATTCACACCCACCTATAGACCTACACACGTGTACATATAGACTTTGTTGCATCCTGAACCCTTGTCTGGGAAGTAAGCTTCTGTGGTTCCTACTGAGACTTAAGTCCAACTCATTTTGCTCAAGGAGTCCCCACTTAGTGTTTCTGTGGAGCTAGTCCAGGGGTGTTTTCACTTCCCAAGAGTTAATCTCTGGCTTGGGGACTTTTTTTTGGATATTCTTGTGTTGTGCCAGAGAGAACCTTTTTCTGTCTTAAATCTTTCTGGTTTTTCACCAGTTTATATTTTAAGGTACAGATTTCTTTTGTTTGTGGGGGAAATTTGGAGTACTTGAAATTTACTGACCTACTCCTCTATCTTTCTAGAATCCTTCCTCTGATCTTTTCTTTTCTTTTCATTTTCCCCAATTTCTCTGCAGTCTTTGACATTGTTGATTACTCTCTCCTTGATTTTCTTTTCTTTCTAGGTTGTTGGGACCAGACCTTTCTTGGTTGTCTTTCTAGTTATCTGACTGCTACTCTCAGTTTTCTTTGCCAAATCAAATGTTTATGCAAAATACTTTTTTCTCTGACACTGCCATAATTCTAGCACAAACACTAACAAAGCACCTCATGCCTATGTGTGGACCATGTTGCATTGACCTTCCCCTTCATTAAACAGCAATTGTTCTTTATTTCCTCTAGGATCAAATCTAAAATCCTCAGTTTGGAATCTGAAGCCTTTCATAACCTACCCCATCCCTATGTTTCTATTCTATACCTTCTTCTCTGCTACATATTCTTCAATACAATGCCACTAGCTTTATTTCTGTTCCATGATTAAGACAATCCCATCTTAAAGTGCCAGAAATTTCCTTAAAAGTCCTAACTAAGACATAACAAACCAAGATGGCAGATTAGGAGCAGCCATCTGGCCAAACTCTTCCAACATTCCTTTTAAAATAGCTTTAAAATAACACCTCAAGTCAAATTTTGGAGTGGAAGAATCAACAAAAAGTCAGGATAAGACTTTTTTGGGCCTAAAAAACTAAGCAGAAGAAGTTTGCAACACTAGGATAGAGGACTGGATGGAGCTTACACATGAAACTGCAGCAATGGCAATAGCAGCAGTTCTTAGCCAAGATACAGTGAAAGGACAACCGCTCAGAAAAAGGTTACAAGTAGCCTATTGCCAGCATTAAGTAGAGCCAATAGTGATTAGCATTGCACAGTTGCAGCTTTGGGTCACAGTTCTAGGATAGAGAAGAGTGCTGGTGGTTGGTCAAAAAGGAGTAGGGGTCCTGGTCATAGTACAAAGAAGGAAGTAGTACTAGTACGTTCAGCTGGAAGGGACAAGGAATCTTTTCTTAATAAAGTAAGATCATAATAGCAATGGCCACATTGCTCTCAGGAACATACCACCTTGAAAGCATCAAAAACTTTCAGACCCCAGAACTAATTCTGAAAATAATAGCACAAAAAATTCATGAAGCTTGGAACAATGTTCAGAGTGCAACTTTGACACAAATCTCAACATCAAGAAATAGCCAGGAGAAATGACCAAATAATAAAAAAGGCACTATGATGGCAGGAAATATCAAAACACAACTCAGAATAAGGCAACAAAATTCTAATTGAATCCATGCTTTATAAGAATTTTTGGAAGAGTTAAAAGAAGAAATGAGTGGTAGAAGGAAAAATAGGAAGGGAAATGAGAATGATATAAGAAAATTTTCAAAAGAGAAATAACAACTTGATAAAAGAACTCCCCCCAAATCTAAAGAAAATAACTCATTAAAAAGCAGGATTGGTTAAGTCGAAAAGGAAGTACAAAATATCACTGAAGAAAAGTTCCTTAAAAAATTAGAATTGAGCAAGTGGAAGCTGACACCTCTGTGTGACTTCAAGAGACAATAAACCAAAGTCAAAAGAAAAAAAAAAAATATATATATATAATATGTCCTTGGGAAAAATAACCTAGAAAATAGATCAAGAAGAGATAATTTAAAAATTATTGGAATCTCTGAAAGTCATGACAAAAGAAAGAAGCTAGAATTTATTTTTAAAAATTTATTAAAGTTTTTTTCCAAAACATATGCATAGATAATTTTTGCAACATTAGCCCTTGCAAGACCTTATATTCCAGTTTCCCCCCTTCTTCCATCTCCTTCTCTAAATGGCAAGTAGTTCAATATATGTTAAACATGGTACAAATATATGTTAAATCCAATATATGCATGCATATTTATACAATTATCTTGTTATACAAAAAAATCAAATCAAATTAGAAAATAAAATAAATGCAATGCATTTAAATGCAAACAAACAGCAGAAAGAGTAAAAATGCTGTGTTGTGAATCACACTCAGTTCCCACGGTCCTCTCTCTGGATGTAGATGGCTCTCTTCATCACTGAACAATTGGAACTAGTTTGAATCATCTCATTATTGAAGAGAAACATGTCCATCAAAATTGATCATTGTATAGTCTTCTTGTTGCCACGTATAATGATCTCCTAATTCTACTCATTTCGCTAAGTATCAGTTCACATAAGTCTCTCCAGGCCTTTCTGAAATCATCTTGCTGGTCATTTCTTACAGAATAATACTATTCCATATATCATATTCATATACCATAACTTATTCAGCCATCCAGCTGATGGGCATCCACTCAGTTTTTGTTTCTGGCCACCACAAAAGGGGCTGCCACAAACATTTTTGCATATGTATGTCCCTTTTCCTCCTTTAAAATTTCTTCAGGATATAACCCAGTAGAAACACTGGGAGTTAAAGGGTATGTACAGTTTGATAACTTTTTGAGCATAGTTCCAAATTGGTTGGATCCATTCACTGTTCCACCAAAAATGTATCAGTGTCCCAGTTTCCCTACTACTCCTCTGTCTTAATTTGCATTTCTCTGATCAATAGTTATTTGGAGCACCTTTTCATATGACTAGAAATAGTTTCAATTTCTTCATCTGAAAATTGTCTGTTCACATCCTTTGACCAATTATCAACTGGATAATGGCTTCAATTCTTATAAATTTGCATCAATTCTCTATATATTTGAGAAATGAGGGCTTTATTAGAACCCTTGAATATATAAAAAAAGTTTTCCTAATTTATTGCTCCCCTTCTAATCTTGTCTGCATTAGTTTTGTTTGTACAAAAACTTTTTTTACTTAATATAATCAAAATTATTTATTTTGTGATCAATAATGATCTTCACTTCTTCTTTGATCACACATTTCTTCCTTCTTCACAGATCTGAAAGGTAAACTATCCTATGTTCTTCTAACTTATTTATGATATCATTCTTTATGTCTAGATCATGAACCCATTTTGACTTTATCTTGGTATATGGTGTTAGGTGTGGGTCAATGCCTAGTTTCTGCCATGCTAGTTTCTAATTTTCCCAGAAATTTTGTCAAATAGTAAATTCTTACCCCGAAGTTGAGGTCTTCATTAAATTACTATAGTCATTGACTATTTTGCTCTGTGAACCCAACATATTATACTGATCAACTACTCTCATTCTTAGCTAGTACTGAAAGGTTTTGATGAGTGGTATTTTATAATATAATTTTAGATCAGGTACTGCTAAGCCACTTTCTTTTGGATTTTTTTTTTTCATTAATTCCCTTGAAATTGTTGACCTTTTGTTCTTCCAGATAAATTTTGTTATTCTTTTTTGAGATCTGTAAAATAATTTCTTTGGAGTTTGATTGGTATGGCACTAAATAAATATATTAATTTAGGCAGGATTGTCATTTTTATTATATTCACTCAAATTTAATTTTTCCAATTCTTTAGATCTGTCTTTATTTGTGTGGAAAGTGTTTTGTAGCTATGTTCCTATAGTTCTTGACTTTCTCTTGGCAGATAGATTCCTAAATATTTTATACTATCGACAATTATTTTAAATGGAATTTCTCTTTGTATCTCTTGCTGTTGGACTTTGTGGGTAATGTATAAAAATATCGATTATTTATGCAGATTTGTTTTGTATCTTGCAACTTTGCCAAAATTATAATTGTTTCTAATAGATTTTAGTTGATTCTCTAGAAATCTTTTTCTCTTTTATTCTCTTTTAATCTCTTTAATCTCATTTTCTTCTCTTATCGCCAAAACTAACATTTCTAATACAATATTGAATAGTAATGGTGATCAAACAAATCAAACATTTACTGATAACAAATCATTACTTTGCAAGTCCCACATTCAGTTATGATATCTCCAAAGAGATGTTTAAGAAGCTGGATCTTAGATTCAGACAGTAAAATAGAAATTGAAAAAAAAAATTCAAAGATCTTCTCCTTGAAAGAGAGCTCAAAACTCCCACAAATCTTCTAGCTAAATAATGGAACTCTGAGGTCAAAAAGAAAATACTTCAAGCAGCCAGAAAGGACTAATTCAAAATTTCAGTTAAAAAATTTAAACCACAGTCATGAGTATGCAAGATTCAGCAGTTTCTACCTTAAAAGAATGGAGGGTATCAAATATAATATTCTGGAAGGCAAATGAGCTAGAATTACAAATAGAATCACTTACCTAGAAAAATTTGGTGGAATCTTTCAGGAGAAAAATGGATATTCAGTGAAATCATTCTTGATGAAAAGCCCAGAGTTGAATAGAAAATTTGATATTCAAATGGAAGACTCAAGAGAAGCATATAATGGTAAATATGAAAGAATAATCATAGGGAACTCAATAAACTTAAACTGTTTTCATTCCTATATAGAAAGATGACACATGTGATTCTTAAGAATTTTATCATTATCAGGATAGTCAAAAGAAGTATACAAAGATATAAGGTATAGGTTTGAGTCAGTTATGTTGGGAAGATCTAAAAAAACATGAAGGAGTGAGAAAGAAGGTTACATTGGGAGAAGGGGGAAGGGAAAGATGGAATGGGGAAATTTTTCTCACAAAAAATGTGCATGAAAGGAAGAGTTTTTATAGTGGAAGGAAAAATGGAAGGGGTGGAGGCAGGAAATGTTTGAACCTCACTTCACCCCACAGGAATTGGTTCAAAGAAGGAAGAATACACACACATACACACAGACACATACACACACACAAACACACACTCAGTTGTGTATAGAAATGCAAATTATGCAGTAAGGAAATAGAAGAAAGGTGGGTGGTAGTAGAGACAAAATAAAGGAAGTAAGGGAAGGCTGATTAAGGAAGGCAGTGACTAGATTCAAAATAGCTTTTTTTTTTTTTTTTTTTTTTTTTTTTTTTTTTTTTGAGGAGGAACTGGAGAGAGAGAGAAATAGAAGATAATGGAATGGAAGGAAATACAAAGTCATCATAACTGTGAATGTGAAGGGGTCAAGCTCACATAAAATGGAAGCAGATAGAAAAACGGATTAGAAACAGCAATCTAACAATATGTTGTTTACATGAAAAACACTCACAGAGCTAAAATAAAGGACTGAAATAGAATAAAATAAGCTTGAGTTGAAGTAAAAAAAAAGACAGAGCTTGCATACCATACCAGACAAAGCAATACAAAAAATAGATCTACTAAAAGAGATTGTAAAGAATACTGTAGACAATAAAGTATATAAAAATAACTTATAACAAATTTCTTTGAGAAAGACCTCGTTTTTCAAATATATATTCAGTATAAAATTGAATCAAATTTACAAAAATAAGAAAAATTCCCTAATTGACAAATGATGATAAGATAGACAGTTTTCAAAAGAAACTAGTTATCTATAGTCATATAAAAATCCTCTAAGTCACTATTGATTAGAGAAATGTAAATTAAAAGAATTCTGAGGTACAATCTCATTTTTACCAGAAATGATAAATACTGCAGGGGATGAGTGAAAGATAAGTACACTAACAAACTGTTGAAGTAGTTAACTGGTCCAACCATTCTTGAGAATGATCTGTAACTATTCCCAAAGACCTATAGAATTGTGCATAATTATTGACCTAGTAATAGATACTAATAGATCTGTTGCCCCAAAACAGCAAAGCAAAAAAGTAAGAACATCTATAGGTACATAAAATTTATAGCAGCTTTTCTGTGGTGGCAAAGAGTTGGAAATCTAGGGAATGTTCATAAATTGAGAATAGTTCAAGATGTTGTGACATGATTGTGATGGAGTACTATTGTGCTATAAGGGATGGGAAGGGAATAGTTTCAATAAAACATGCAAGTCCTATATGAACTGAAGCAAAGTGAAGTGAGCACTGACAGATCATTGTGGACAGTAAAAGTAATGTTATAATGATGATCAGTTGTGAAAGACTTGGCTACTCTCTTCAATATGATATGAGACAATTTCAAAGGTTTCATGATGAAATAATGCTGCTCACTTCCAGAGAGGGAATTGATAAATTCTGAGCCAAATTGAAGTATAAGTTTTTCTTTTGCTTTACTTTTTTCTTTTGCTTTTTTTGGAAATATGGCTAATGTCAATATGTGTTCATATTTTCACATGTATGATTTAAATTATGTACCTGTCTTCACAGTGGGTATAGTAGGAGAGGGAATTTGGAACTCAAATTTTAAAAGGAAAAAAAATGCTTAAAATAAATAATAAATTAAAAAAAATAATGTCCCAAGTAAAATTTAATCTTTTGCAGGAAACATTTCTCCACCTTTCTTAATTTTAGTGTCTTCTCTTTTAAAGTTATTTCCTCTTCATCCTGTACATGGTTTGCTTGTATATATTTATTTGCATATTGTAGCAGGCTAGAACTCTGAAAAGTTGTACTTGAATCTAGGACAGCAAGGTGCTTGTAGTTAAGTAACTACTGAGATGGTAGTTCTCTAAGCACATACTTAATGTAATGATGTGGTTAATCTAATTGGTGTATACTTAGGGTAATATGGTGATGTGATGTTCTACAGCTGCACATGCCCATAGTAATGTGATGATGTAGTCATGCTGGAGTATTTAAGTGAGTCCCAAAGATAGAGGGCTCTCTCTCAGTTGCAGCTCTTAGCAGCAGCTCTCAGCCACAGAAGACTTCAAGCTCCAGACTCCAGACTTCAGACTCCAGACTCCAGACTCCATCTTGGACCAGCTTCCTGATGACTCTCCTGCCTCCTTCACTGTTCCACCTGAAGACTAAAGACTTGGGTTGGTTCCAAGGCCCTCCGGAGAGTTAGCCTGGAATTTAAAGCATGTTGTCACTTTATGTAAAAGGTGAGCTTGTTGAGGTTAGGGACTATCAATTGCCTCTTTTTTATATTCCAGTGCTTAGTACAGTGCCTGGCATAGTAAGTACTTAATAAATTTGATTGTTTCATTGACATTATAAACAAATGAGAGAAATATGGAAAAAATAAGTATAAGTTCTATGGAGCAGAGAAAATTTTATGAGAAAATGAGAAATGCAGAGCATCATAGAAGATAAAATGAACAATATTAAATACATAAAATTAAGAAATTTTTGCACAAATGTCTAATAAAGTTAAGATGAAAAAAGAAAAAAATATTGGGAAAAGATCTTTGCATCAAATTTTCTGTGATAAAAGTTTCATTTTTAAGACATTTAAGGAACTGATTCACAATTATAAGAAAAAGACCCAATCCCTAATTGGTAAATAGTTTAAGGATAGGAATAAATAAGAAAAGAAACCAGGTTATTTATAGCAATATAAATTTTTTTCCAAATCACTATTACTTAGGGAAATGCAATTCATCAATTCTGAGATTCAATCTCATATCTAGGTGAAAAGAAAAGGAAACAAAAAGAATAAATGTTGGAAAGGAATATATGAAAATATGCACTTGATGCATTATTGATAGACCTGTGAATAGTACAACTATTGAAAGCTATTTAAAATTATACATCAAAAATGCTAAAAATGTGTCATATGATTCACATCTATCACTATCATGTCAAAACTCAAAAGAGATCAAATCAGAAAAGAAATTTAATTTAATTTAAGAAAATATTTATAATGTCTTTTTTGTTGTGACAACATATAAACTAAGTGGATATCCAATAATTGAGGAGAAGAGGAAGGGAAAGGAATAAGGATTTAATAATTGCCTCAATGTGTCAGGCATTGTACTGAGTAAGCACTCTATGAATATTACCTCTTTGGCTCCTCAGAATGAAATTGGCAGGTGGGTTCTCTGACCCAACTTTTACAGTAGATGGAATGGAGACATGAAGAGTTTGAGTTGCCCAGGATCAGAAAAGTAATACATATTTAAAGCAAGAATTGAATTTTGGTCTTACTGACTCAAAGCTCAATAACATATGATACTCTAGCATTCAGCCAGAGGTAAATAAGTTGTGTTATACAACTATTTTGTTATGAGAAGTGAAGGAATGGTTTATAGAAAGTCAGAGATAAACTTATATGGATTGATGCAGTGAAATGAACAGGCACCCTATTATCAATATTATAAAAGTAGAATGAACAGAAATGGGAAAAAATTTATAAAATAACAAAAACCTAAAAGTAATTAGCCAGTCAATACACATTTATGGAACACCTACTATGTTCTATGCATTGTACTATATTCGTGGGAAGTTGGGGCAGGCAGCTAGATGGTACATTGGTTAGAGCGCAAAGTCTGGAGACAGGAAGACTCAGTGTTCAAATCTGGCCTAAGACTTTTATTAGCTGTGTGACTCTGAATAAGTCACTTAAACCTTTTAGACTCAGTCTCCTCATTTGTAAAAAATGAACTAGAGAAGGAAGTAACAAACCATTCCAATGCCTTTACCAAGAAAACCCCAAATGGAATTACAAAGAGTTGGACGTGATTGAACAACAATAAATTGCTGGGGGTACAAATAAGAAATCTAATGGGGGAAGACAATACATAAATGACAACTAGAAAGGGCAGCCTAAGTGAAGTCTAGTCCAAGTAGTACAGTTGATGGGAAATACAGTTGCAGGCTTGGGAGCCCTCTTTGAATGAAGGATTTGAAAGGAATTCTGTGCTCTTCACATCTTCCAGCTCTCCAATCAGAGAGTAAGAGATTACTTAAGATGTTTGCAAAAGAGTGAAGACCAAAGCTGATACAATGTCTGCAGAAAGGCAGTGGTCAGGAGCCAAACCAACTTCAGAGGAAGCAAAGTGGATCCAATCTCAAAGGGTAGTGACAATTTCGAAAGCCATAAGAAATATGATTAAATAATTGACTATTTATAATTTCAAAGTATAAATAAGGAAACATACTATCCATGACAGAGAAATGATAGATTTAAGAGGTGGAATGAAACATATCTTTGTCTACAGCTATAGGGGAAATCTGTTTCACTTGACTATGCACATTTTTTATACGAAATGTGCTTTTCTTTTTCCCTTTCTTTCTCTTCCCATTCCTAAATTTCCTTATTTTAATTTTCCTTTCCTTTCCCATGGGAGGAAGACAAAATAGGCTTCTAATAATTTAAAAAAAATGGATGGAAGGAGGTTTCATGTAAAATGTTACATAAGCTTTCATTTAAGGTCACTTTGTTATTAATTTTGCTTAACTTTTACTTTGTTATTAGAGACCTCTCATGAAGCTTTAGTAATCTGTAAATAACAATAATGAAAACACATACACATACAATAAGTTTGTAAATGCACTGGCACTATATCTATATCTATATCTATATCTATATCTATATCTATATCTATATCTATATCTATATCTATCTATCTATCTATCTATCTATCTATCTATCTATCTATATATATATATATATATATGACTGAATGTGAAAAATAGAGAAGAGCATATGATGGGGCAAAAAGGATGATGAGAAATATCAGAACTGTAAGCTCCATGTGAGTGATTCTTTTATTCTCTGTTTGTATTTCCGATACCTACCACAGTATCTGGCATATGTAGGTGCCTAATAGCTTTGTTGATTGAATAGGAATTTGTGAAAAACAGCTTCAGTATTAGGAAACAAAGGGAAATGTGGAAAGATTAGAGGAAACACATTAAAATTGACTTCATAAAAGTCAGGACTGGATATGGTTAGAGATGTATTCAGGACAATGGAAAAGGTAGAAGAAGATGATGGTTGGCAGGTTTGGCAAATTGCTTTGGTCATTTAATTGTAGTGTCTTATCTACTCTATTATCATTGTGTAAACCATAGAGACATTATTATTGATTGCTCTTTTACCCCTTCATTCTTGAGTATTTTGTCATATTTGGCTGTACAATGAAAAATTAATCTTGTGGCACCTTCCCAGAGATCCTGATTTGGTGTATGTAGGGTGACTCTTGGTGATATTTCCTTTTGATTCTCCATCCTTATAGCTAGCTTCTTCAATGACAAATAGTCATGCCCCCTGAAGAAGCAGCAGTGGGAGGCAACAGGCCCAAAGGCAGCAGCTGGCATCTGAGTAGCGTCTCTTAATTTGCTTTGGAAAGTTCCTATGGCACAGCTGAGAATGTTCACAGAATTTTGCCCAATGCCATCTAATTACATTTTAGAACTTTCCTCAATACTCTATAATTACACTTTAGAGCTTTTCCATCTTATTATGAAGGAGTTTGGGTAGTGGAGGATTGAGAGAAAGTGATAGATGATGCAAATGATGTTTTGGGTCATTCTTGTGAGGGAACAAACTTGCCAGTGTTTGACAGTGAGATTTCTCAGGAAGTAGAAGAAGGAACTCATTTTCCCTGTTTCACAAAAAATGTATTTTGCCATCATAATCATCCAAGCAGAAAATATGCAGTTCCCTTGCACTTTTCCTCACCTTGGACTTTGGGATAAATATGACTTTTCATAGATCAAGAAATTTCAGTTCAGGCTAGTTCAGGAGTGTTTTTTTTTTTTTCTTCCAGGTATTATGGAACAGAGAAATCAAACATATGGCCCATGGGGAACTCTTGAATACTTTTTGTTAGGATTACTAAGTGAGAACTCGGGTTGTCTGGATAGTGACGAGGTGAGAATTCAGGTTGGACAATTACAAGGTGAGAACTCAGGTTGACTTGATGGAAGGAGCAGGCTCATTGGCTGAGGTGGTTCTTCCCAGAAGCTCTTGCATTATCCTACGCCCATTCTCTGGGAGAATAAAAGAGAGGACTCCCAGAGATAAAAAGAAGACTCTGAATTGCATCAGGCTTGACGGGGCTCTCTGCAGGAAGGGAAGTCACTTCTTTGGACAAGAGTTAACAGCAACTGCCTGGAGACAACGGTTCGTTACAGGAAGAAGAATCTGTCGGAGAGATTTGAGTAGAAGACACAGCAGATCTCTTCCCAGAGAGCGATCCAGCAGCTTCTGGAGACGACAGCTCATTACAATTGGCGCCCAATGTGGGGCAAGGACTTTTGCTTATCCTGACAAGAGGAGCTAGACCAGACCTTCGCAATTTGGCGCCCAAACAGGGACAGACACGGTCCTGATTCCAGTGGAAAAGCCTCCCATCCAGATCTCAGTCTCTCTGACCGTGAGTAACGAGGAAACTTTGTTAAAGATTAAGTGAGCGTGCTAATAGATAAATAAGGAACTTAACTTGTTAAGGGCTAAACCAGGAATCTCTTATAGCTGAAATGGGGCAGATGTTAGCTATATTCAATCCCTGGACCTCAGCCGACTCAACCCCAGCCCCAGAAGCAACCTCAGCTCCACCCCCATTCAGGAGTGGTACTATAGAGAGTATAATCAAGATAATTGAGGAGCAGAGTTTACTTGTAACCTGGGTACAGATTGCTAAACTCTTGGCTGCATTAAGACTCACATCCCCTTGGTTCTTAGAGGAAGAAAAGATAGATGTAGATAAATGGAAGCTAGTGGGATATGAAATGAAAGAATTTCAAGCAAAAAATGGGCCTCGTTCAATTTCTGCAGAAGTATTTTATATCTACAACATAGTTCAATTAGCCTTAAACTATCAAGCAAGTTGTAGGAGAAGGAAAAGTTCTAAAAATGAACAGAGGAGGAAGTGTGAGGAAAAAAGGAAAGATCAAGATCTTTCCCTAGACCAAGAGGATTTAAATGAGGAATTATGGTATGATTCTCTTGAAGAAGCTTCAACCTTGCCTAGAGAACAGATTATTGACAGGCCCACATCAACCCCACCTTCAGAGATGGAGGAAGAAAGAGGGGAAGAGGCAGAAACACAAACAGAATTGCCTGTGAAGAAGCCTAAGCCTATGACAAGATTAGAAAAAGCATTGGTTAAAGCTAAGAGAGAAGGACAGGATATAAGTGATTTTATACATGCATATCCTGTGATTGAAGAGATTGACTCTGTAGGTAAAAAAAGGAGAAGATATGCACCTTTAGATTTGAATAAAATTAAGGATTTGAAAAAAGGTTGTACCCTTTATGGGGCTACATCATATTATGTCAAAATGTTACTAGATGGTTTGTCTTATGAAGTCCTAACCCCGAATGATTGGAAATCCATAGCAAGGACATGTCTGGAACCTGTAGAAAATTTATTATGGCTTGCGGAATTTCATGAATTATGTAAAATTCAAGTCAGATGCAATTTGCAAATAGGAGTTAACACACAATTCACTTTTGAGCACTTAGCTGGTGAAGGTCAGTATGGAGAGAATTCGGAACAGATTAATTATACCATGACAATATATGAGCAAATTGCTAAGGCTGCAATAAAAGCTTGGGGTGTCCTTCCTGGACAGAAAGATCGTGGAGAGGCTTTCACTAAAATACAGCAAGGTCCCAATGAACCTTTTGCAGATTTTGTGGGACGTTTGCAAACTGCTGTCAAAAGAACTATTGGAGAAAATTCAGCTACAGAAATAATGACCAGACATCTGGCTAAGGAAAATGCCAATGAGATTTGCAAAAGAATTATATGGGGATTAGACAAAGATGCTCCTTTAGAGGAGATCATAAGACGCTGTGCTACAGTGGGAACAAATGCTTTTTACACCCGGGCAATGATGAATGTGGAAAGACAGGGTCCCTCCTGGCAAGGGCCTTCTAGAGAAACTCGGCGATGTTTTCAATGTGGAAAAATTGGGCATCTAAGAGCTCAGTGTATATATGGAGATACAGTGAGAAGACAGGGTGAGAGAAGACCTAAAACCCCATGTCCAAAATGCAACAGAGGACTCCATTGGGCATCAGAGTGTAGAATAATTCAGGGAAATGGGATGAGGGGCCCAGGTCCAGGGCCCCAGGCAAAAAAGACTTGGGGCATGATAGCAGCTGCTGTTATACCCAAAGAACCTTTAGAAGGCCAGGACTCTGATTTAATCAACCAGCAGAAAAGCAATCACATGGCAGAAAGGGATTACCTGATAAGTGAGTCAAAAGGCAATCAGATTGCAAAAATGGATTACACTTGGGGAGAATACAGGCCTTTTAAACCAACAGGGCTGTGCCCAGTGCAAACAATTCCAATGTAATTGCCAAATGATGAGAAGATATTTAGAAAGTGGTAAATAGAATGTAATTAGATAGGTTAACTGCCTGGGAGAGAGGGTTTGCTTGTATTTCTTCAGCAGGAGAAGGAATCAGATGGGTGCCAACGAGTCATATTCACCTTGTCCATCAGAGAGAGACAGAAAAAGAGAAAGACCTCAAAATAAAGGAGAAGATCTAAGAAACATCTGACACTGAAAGAGCATGGATAATAAGAAGACTGTTAAAGAACTTTAAAAACCAGCAGGAATCATTGGACTTCCTCACACAAGATGAGACTAATGGACAATGGACTTATGGACATTTATAAATTTTCAATTTATGATTATGTTATATACTTCTTGCATGTGTTACGTTACTATGTTACTATGTGCTTATGTAATTTATGTAATTATCTGTAATACTTCCCATATTGATGGATTTATGTTTCAAGGTCATTTATGTAATTATCTGTAATACTTCCCATATTGATAGATTTATGTTTCAAGGTCATGACTGTCCTATGTTCTAAATCAAAAGAAAGGGGGAGATGTTAGGATTACTAAGTGAGAACTCGGGTTGTCTGGATAGTGACGAGGTAAGAATTCAGGTTGGACAATTACAAGGTGAGAACTCAGGTTGACTTGATGGAAGGAGCAGGCTCATTGGCTGAGGTGGTTCTTCCCAGAAGCCCTTGCATTATCCCACGCCCATTCTCTGGGAGAATAAAAGAGAGGACTCCCAGAGATAAAAAGAAGACTCTGAATTGCATCAGGCTTGACGGGGCTCTCTGCAGGAAGGGAAGTCACTTCTTTGGACAAGAGTTAACAGCAACTGCCTGGAGACAACGGTTCGTTACAGGAAGAAGAATCTGTCGGAGAGATTTGAGTAGAAGACACAGCAGATCTCTTCCCAGAGAGCGATCCAGCAGCTTCTGGAGACGACAGCACGCAACAACTTTTCAAATAGATTAAAACAAATTGGAAAATATTTAACAAAATAAAATGCAATACTATTTATAATTTCAAAGTATCAATAAGGAAATATACTAAAGGTATTGTAAATATGTGGTATTCTAAGTCAATATATGGCCTACGGGGATCCTTAGGTATTGGTTATTTATCCCCATTTCTATTTGAATTTATACCACTGTTGTGTAGGATTGTACATGAACTGGAAATGATTCCTCTTTCTTTGCAGTATTAAATCAATTTCTCCTCTTCCCACAGGAAAATGTCTTCCTTATATATGTGTTACATATATGTGAATGTTCATGATACTGGTGCCAGAATTTGCATAATATGCATTGTGGACAAAACACTACCACATAACTACTTATTATAACCCCTTTGATGAATACCTGAAGGTATTGTGGGAATGAAGGGATATAGTAGGACACACAACTCTGAAAGAAATTCTTCTGTGAATACATGTAATACAAGGTGCAGGTTCCAGAGGTAGTTACCAGCGCATCAAGACCTGGGTTGTAAGGACATTATATTGTTTATATTGGTCTTAGTTTTGTTTTTCTCCCACAGCATGTTGGATCTAGTATAAAATTTACCTATCTATATATGTTATGTTATCATCATGTTAATTTGTTTTTCTGATCATTGGAGAGTATAAGTAAAAATAAGCAAAATATAAATCTTTAAAATTCCTAATAATTACAGATGTAATTATGGGATCATTTAGAGGTAGAAGGGACCTTAGAGACTATTGAGTCTAGCCCATTTAATTTATAGATGAGGTTTTGGTAAATGCTTGGCTGAATAAACATGGTGATTTCAATAGCTACGTTGAGATAGAGATGGAAGTCACTTTAGCAATCACCTAAGTCAATCACTTCATTAAGAGGCCAAATTTATAGTCATATAGACATGCTCTAAATCATTAATTAGAGAAATGCAAATTAAAACAAGGTTGAAATATCATTATTCTTAACAAATTGGCTAAAATTGAAAGAAGAAAACAACCTCCTGCTTCCATTATGAAACTACATGTAGCAGTTTTTAAAAATTTTGTGGTGGTTATTTCTATTTGCAGTTGTAATCACTTTCTATATTATTTTCTTGACTGATTACTTCATTCTGCATTAGTTCAGGCCAATCTATCCATGTTTCACTGCATTCGTCACTTTTTTTTTCTTATGGCACAATAAAATTCCATTAAAATCACCTACCATTTCTTTAACCATTCCCAATTCAATGGACATTTACTTTATTTCATATTCTTTGCTATCTTGAAAAAGTGCTCCTATACATAATTAATAAATTTAATTTAATAAATAGGAACTTTCTTCTAATCTATATTCTCCTTGAAGGGGTAGGGATGACAGAAGAATCTTTGGATTGGAAGATATGGATATTTTAGTCAATTCATTGGTATAATTCAAAGTTGCTTTCCAAAATATTCATATGTCCACTAACAATGTATGATAATGGTATGCCTATCATCCCATAGCTTTTCACACACTGAATGTTCATCTTTGTCAATTTTATGGATATGAAATAAAATATCAAGATTATCTTAATTTTTGTTTATTTCATTATTAGTGATTTAGAGTATATAATATTCATGTTTTTCAAATTTTTATTTTTTATTCTGAATTTAGGAAATAAAACAAGATTTTCCATAACATAATAGAATAAAAAAAAGATAATCTCACATGACAGTGCAAATTTATTATGTATAACTTGCTATTTCTTTTAAATATATAAAATAGTTATCATGTAACTACCCCCATCCCCACTAAAGATAGCGACCATTAGATACCAATAATATATATATATATATATATATATGTATATATATATATGTATGTATGTATATCTATCTATCTATCTAGATATGTATATATGTAACTATTTTATACATATTTCTATTTATCAGTTCTTTCTTTGGATGAAAATAGTATCTTCCTTCATAGGTTCTTTGTAGTTAATTTGGGTATTTATAATAGTCAAAATGACCTAGTCACTTAAAGTTTTTTTTCTTCAAAGCTTTTCTTAAAACAACATTGATGTTATTGTATAATACATTGACTTGGTTCTGCTTCTTTTGCTCTTCATTACTTCAAACAAGTTTATGTTTTTGTAATATCACTGAGTCCATCATTTCTTTTAGCACAGTAGTATTTTATCATAACATTATACCACAGTTTGTGTAGCCATTTCCCAATTGGTGAGCACCACAGAATTTCCAGTTCTCTTCCACCGTCAAGAGAACTACTGTAATTATTTTGGAACTATAGATTTATTTTATTTTTCACTAATCATTTTAGGAAATAGACTTAGTAGTGGTATTGCTGGGTCAAAGTAAGTTCTTCAATAACTCTTTGGGCATAACTTCAGCTTATTCTCTAAAATAGTTGCATAAATTCACAGTTCTACCAACAATGAATTCATGTCTTAACTTTTCCACAACCACTTCAATATTGTTGGAATGGCTAGTGATTTCTGTTAATTGTTTTTATATATTGAATACCAAATCTTTATCTGAAAAATTTATATATTTTTTTCTCATTCAATTGTTTGCCTTCTTTTCCTAGGTGCATTAATTTTGTTTGTGCAGAAACTTTTCAGTTTCACATAATCCAAAGGATCAATTTATATATTTTAATAGATCTTATCTTGTATCCATAGCATATACCTAAATAATCTGTTTTTCTTTTATTTTTTAATGGTATGATATTTATTATCACAATTTCTTCTTATAAGTTTTGAGTTTCCCTCCATATTTTAGTCACTCATATAAGCAATCTTAGCAGGATAGTGGAAAGAGCACCATGATGTGGAATCAGAAATTCCTGAATTAAATTCTGCTTTAAGGGCAGATTATTTTCTTTATATTACTCCTTCTAAACACAATGTCAGAATAATCACTTAATAAATGTTCATTGATTGATTTAATTAACATTTTCTTTTATTATCCTGCACAATTTTTCATTTTTAATGTGTTAAGAAGTAATTTAGGATAAATGGAGTTTAGAATGGAGAAGAGAAGGAAACTTGCTCTCCCTATTCAATTAATATGGGTAACATTAAAAAATTTCAGGTGCCCTACTAAAGTAACATTTAACAATCTTAACTATCCCATTAAGTGACGTGATAATTTTGGTTAATTCATTTTACTCACAATTTACAGCCATTTTACTTAATCATTGTATTTGCCATTTTTTTCTGTTCATTATATAAGATATTACTATATCATATATTTAATCATGGTTTTGTGGAGATCATATTTGTTTTTATTTAGATTACATTTTATTAAAGTTGATATATTTCCTTTACTATCTTCTTCATTTCTGAATTTATAATTTTTTACTTTCTTTACTCATTGAAACATATCTTATTAGAAAGATTTTCAAAGGAAAAATGGGGGAAAATAGTTCAGCAAATTAATGAACATATCATCAAACTCTGACACTATTTTTAATGTTCCACACTTACAGTCAAATAAGGCAACTATCTACCCTCATATTCTCTGGAGCCAGACTTTATCATTACAATTAATGTCTGATTTAATTTTTCATTCTTTCTATTTGCATTATGTATATTGTTTTCTTGGTTTTGATTATTTCATTTGCATCAGTTCCTACAACTAATGCAAAAACAGATGCAAAGTGATTGAAATGAAGCACTTCCATGTTGCTCTGTCTTCTTCATATTCACCATCTTTTACAGTGCTGTTACAGTCCTTTTTATTTATACATGAGAGATTAGTCATTCATGGATATCTGCTTTATTTCAATTCTATGCAACAATTAAAGATGCAGTTATAATATTTGGCCATATACTGGATCTTTCTGTCTTTGATCTTCATGGTTTATAGGTATAACAATAGAATATTTGAGCCAAAAAGTATGGACATTTACATCAGTATCTTTTTATGATAATTGTAATGATGATGATAATAATGTTAGCTAGTATTTATATAATGCCCACTATATTCCAGACATTGTGTTAAATACTTTACAAATATTATTTATGTGATCCTCAAAACAAATCTAGGACGTAGGCATTATTATTATCCTAACTTTATAGTTGAGAAAACTGAGGCAAATGGAAGGTGATATACTCAATGTCATAAAGCTAGGGAGTGTCTAAAACTAGATTTGAACTTAGGGCATCCTGACTCTGGGACCAGTATTTTATTTGCTGTGAGACAGTGACCTAATTCAAAATTACTTTCCGAATGATTGGATACAACTCCACCAACAGTCTTATTTGTAGTCTCAAACTTTGGCTATTTCTAAATTTTACTATGTCAGACAAGAATCTACGAATTTTGATTGGCATTCCTCTTATTGTTAAGAATTTGGAAAATCTTGTGTATACATGTTTATTATTTGTATTTCTTCTTTTGTGAATTGTCTGTTCTTATTCTCTGATACTTCTCCAGTATGAATGACTTTTAGTCTAAAATGTTTGTATCAATATTGTGAATTTGCATTGTAAATCATAAAATATTATAAAATTGAAAAATATTTTATTAACCTATATTACTTGGATATGAGACTCAGAAATATTTGATGGAAAGATTGCTCCCTCAATTAAAAGTTTCTATTCTCATTCTAGTTGCATTTATTTTTGTTCATTGAAATGCTTTTCTAGCTTCCTACAATAATACTAATACTACTACTAATAAATTTTATTTTTTGTGATCATCTATTTTGTTTTTCTTTCTCTTCTTAGGTGTGGCTGTGAATCATGTTGTTCTAGTTCTCTTCTAATTTTTTAAACTATGTGTTGATTTGAACTGATTATTGTATAAATGCTGCATATGTGTTGTATAATATATTGCCCTATACAATTTTTTTGGCCAACTGATTTCCAATTTTCTTAATTTCTGATTAAACAGGATATTCATTCCCTCAGTGATATATATTAAGTTTTCTGAACCATGCATTACTGCATTCAATTATTTGTTTCTACATTCTCTAATTTTTTCCATTTACCTATTTTTTCTATTTCAAAGCAGGAATAAATAATCTTGATGATTACTGTTTTATAATATAATTTGAGTTATCGTAGTGTCATTTCACATCATTTTTATCTCTCCCTCCATCCACATAATTTCCTTTAAGTTTCTAGATATTTTCCCCTCCAAATAAATTTTAATGATTTCCTAGTCTTATAACACACTTCCCCTTAGTAGTTTGATTGTTATATCATTAAATTTTTTAGTTCAGATAGCATAATATCCCATCACTTCACCACTCATTTCTTTCCTTCCTATCTTAACCCCTTAGTGAACCAGTTCAGCTCTATCATGTCCTCTTCTCTTAATCTTATTGTCTCCTTATATATAAATACCTTTTCTAATAAATTTTAGCATTGGCTAACTCCTTCTTTCCATTGCCCTTTCTCCTATTCAAATATGCTAAATGAAACTGGAGATATTAATAGTCATGGTTTTTTTTTTTTTTGGATCTACTATACATTTATGTTATATAATCTCAACTGGGTCTTAACTGTCATAAGGCAATATTTTTTCATCTCCCTAAATGATTTATTATCCTACTCTCTACAGCAGCTTTTCCAAATATTTTCCTTAAAGATCTCATTGCTCCCTCCTTCTCCTTTTAAGTTGAAAACCTTGTCTCATATTTCAGTGAACAAACTGGAACCATTCATTCATTAAGAACTTCTAATTCCATCTTCCTCATCTCATATCACTCAGATACTTTCTGCTGTCTAACATGAAAAAGGACCATGCTTTTTACTAAGGCAAACTCATCTACCTATATGTGATCCCATTACATCTTTTCGTCTCTAGCAGATTGTCCTCCTTATCATCCCCATTATCTGACTCATCTGCAGTTTCTCCCTATCTTTTGATTGCTTTTCTACAACATTAACATATTTCCTACAAACATGCCCACATATCCTATACTCAAAACCCCCTTACTTCTTTTATCCACTTCAATAGCTATGATCCCATAGCTCTCCTCTCTTTGGTGATCAAATTCCTTGAGAAGGCTATTTAAAATTGATGCCTTTACTTAGTTCTTTTCACAATCATCTTAAATTTCTTTTTTATGCAAACTATTTCCATAAAAGTCATGTTGTGAAAGAAAACAAATATTTCCTCCATCCTCATCCCCCCAAAAAAACAAAATTTAAAAAATGAGTATGCTGCAGTTTGCATTCAGATACAATCAGTTCTTTCTCTGGATATGGATAGCATTTTTCATTGTAAGTCCTTCAGAGTAATATTGGATCATTTTATAATTCATTCTCAGTTGATCATTCCAGAATACTGCTATTATTTTGTACACAGTACATTTTTCTTTGCTTGAGTTCATGGAAGACTTTACAGATTTTTTCTGAGAACATCCTGCTTGTCATTTCCCATAGAACAATACATTTCCATTGAACTCACATACCACAATTTATTTAACCATTCCCCAATTGTTGGGCATCCCTTCAATGTCTAATTCTTCATTGTGAGAAGAAAGCTGGTATAAATATTTTTGTACATAGGTCCTGTTTCTTTTTAAAAAAATCTCTTTTAGAAATTCCATTCCAAACAAATGTTGAGAGTATAAAGTATTTGGGAATCCATCTACCAAAGAATAGTCAGGAATTATATGAGAAAAATTACACAACACTTGCCACAAAAATAAAGTCAGATTTAAATAATTGGAAAGACATTCAGTGCTCTTGGATAGGCCGAGCGATTATAATAAAGATGACAATATTCTCCAAACTAATCTATTTAGTTAGTTCTATACCAATCAGACTCCCAAGAAACTATTTTAATGACCTAGAAAAAATAACAACAAAATTCATATGGAAGAATAAAAGGTCGAGAATTGCAAGGGAACTAATGAAAAAAAAAGTCAGAGGAAGGTGGTCTAAGTGTACCTGATCTAAAGCTATATTATATAGCAGCAGTCACCAAAACCATTTGGTATTGGCTAAGAAATAGACCGGTAGATCAGTGGAACAGATTAGATACAAAGGTCAAAAAAGGGTACATCTATAGCAATCTAATCTTTGACAAACCCAAAGATACCAACATTAGGGATAAAAATTCATTATTTGGAAAAAACTGTTGGGAAAACTAGAAATTAGTATGGCAGAAATTAGATAGGGATCCACATTTAACACCATATACCAAGATAAGATCAAAATGGGTCCATGATTTAGGTATAAAGAATGAGATCATAAATAGATTAGAGAAACAGAAAATAGTCTACCTCTCAGACCTGTGGAGGAGGAAGGAATTTATGACTAAAGGAGAACTAGAGATCATTATTGATCACAAAATAGAAGATTTTGATTACATCAAACTAAAAAGTTTCTGTACAAATAATACTAATGCAAACAAGATTAGAAGGGAAGTAACAAATTGGGAAAATATTTTTAAAGTTAAAGGTTCTGACAAAGGTCTCATTTCCAAAATATATAGAGAATTGACCTTAATTTATAAGAAATCAAACCATTCTCCAATTGATAAATGGTCAAAGGATATGAACAGACAATTCTCAGATGATGAAATTGAAACTATATCCACTCATATGAAAGAGTATTCCAAATCACTACTGATCAGAGAAATGCAAATTAAGACAACTCTGAGATATCACTACACACCTGTCAGATTGGCTAAGATGACAGGAACAAATAATGATGAATGTTAGAGGGGATGTGGGAAAACTGGGACACTGATACATTGTTAGTGGAGTTGTGAAAGAATCCAGCCATTTTGAAGAGCAATTTGGAACTATGCCCCAAAAGTTATCAAACTGTGCATACCCTTTGACCCAGCATTGCTGCTATTGGGCTTATATCCCAAAGAAATACTAAAGAACGGAAAGGGACCTGTATGTGCCAAAATGTTTGTGGCAACTCTTTTTGTTGTAGCTAGAAACTGGAAGATGAATGGATGTCCATCAATTGGAGAATGGTTGGGTAAATTATGGTATACGAAGGTTATGGAATATTATTGCTCTGTAAGAAATGACCAGCAGGAGGAATACAGAGAGGCTTGGAGAGACTTACATCAACTGATGCTGAGTGAAATGAATAGAACCAGAAGATCGCTGTACACTTCAATGCTGTATGAAGATGTATTCTGATGGAAGTGGAAATCTTCAACATAAAGAAGATCCAACTCACTTCCAGTTGATCAATGATGGACAGAAATAACTACACCCAGAGAAGGAACACTGGGAAGTGAATGTAAATTGTTAGCACTACTGTCTATCTACCCAGGTTACTTACACCTTCGGAATCTAATACTTAATGTGCAACAAGAAAATGGGATTTACACACATGTATTGTATCTAGGTCATATTGTAGCACATGTAAAATGTATGGGATTGCCTGTCATCTAGGGGAGGGAGTGGAGGGAGGGGGGGATAATTTGGAAAAATGAATACAAGGGATAATATTATAAAAAAATTACTCATGCATATATACTGTGGAAAAAAATTCTAAATAAAAAAATTAAAAAATAAAAAAAATTTAAAAAATCTCTTTTGGGGTTCATACTTAGTTGTGATATTGTTGTCAAATGATAAACAACTAACTCCAATGCTATATAAACTATTTGAAAAAGTAGGGATTGATGGAGTCCTACCAAATTCCTTCTATGACACAGACATGGTACTGATACCTAAACCAGGTAGATCGAAAACTGAGAAAGAAAACTATAGACCAATTTCCTTAATGAATATTGATGCTAAAATCTTAAATAAGATATTAGCAAATAGACTTCAGAAAATCATCCCCAGGATAATACACTATGACCAAGTGGGATTTATACCAGGAATGCAGGGCTGGTTTAATGGTTTATATGATTTTATAGCCCTTTGATCATAGTTCATATCTTTTGATCATTTATCAATTGGAGAATGACTTTTTATGTTTTTAATTTGACTCAGTTCATAGTTATTTGAGGAAATAAGGCCTTACTAAGATAAACTTGCTTCAAAATTCTTTCCCCAATTAATTTTGCTAATTATATTTCCTATTTATTTTTCTCAAAAGTGTTTTGCTACTGACTATTCCCTCTCCTAATATGCCCTTTTTCTGTCATTCTTCCTTCTTTCCATATCTTTTTTTTCCTTCCTACTTTGCTGAAGAGTAAAATCAATTTCTGTATACATATGGAGATGTATGTTATTCCCTCTTTGAGCCAATTCTGTGGTTCACTAACTCCTTCCCTTCCTCTCTTCCCCTTCACTCTAAAATATTTTTCCTTGCCTTTTTATGGCAGATAATTTACATTATTCCATCTCTCCCTTTCCAATTCTCTCTGTCACCCCTTAATTTTATTTTTTAGGTTTTATTCTCTCATATTCAATTCATACCTGTGCTCTCTATTTGTATATATATGTATATATATATATATATATATATATATATATACATATATATATATATATATATATATATATATATATATATATATATATATATATATATTCCTAACTGTCATAATAATGAAAAAGTTTTTAGGAGTTACAAATATAATTCTCCAAGAAGTAATGTAAACAGATAAACTTTATTAAGTATTTATGATATTCCTTTGTAATTACTTTCTTATGCTTCTTGTAAGTCCTATATTTGAAAATCAAATTTTCCATTCAGTGCTGATATTTTCATTATGAATTCTTGGTAAGCCTTTATTTCATTGACTATTCATCTTTTCCCCTGAAGAATTATACTTAATTTTTCTGGGTAGGTGATTCTTGATTGTAATCCTAACTCTATTGCTCTTTGGAATATCATAATCCAAATCCTCCAGTCTTTTAATGTAGAAGCTGATAAATCTTGTATTATTCTGACTATGGCTCCACTATTCTTGAATTGTTTCTTTCTGGGTGCTTATCTAGGAGCTTTGGAATTTGGCTATAATATTCTTGGAAGTTTTCATTTTGGGGTCTCTTTCAGGAAGTGATTAGTGGATTCTTTAAATTTCTATTTTATTCTCTGGTTCTGGAATATCAGGACAGTTTTCCTTGGTAATTTCTTAATGTCTTGATGATGGTTTTCATGATTTTGGGGTAGACTAATCATTTAAAAAATTATTTCTCCTGGATCTATTTTCTAGTTAGTTGTTTTTTTCCAGTGAGATACTTCACATTGTTTTCTATTTTTTCATTCTTTTGTTTTTGTTCGATTGCTTTTTGATTTTTCATAAAATTATTAGCTTCCATTTGTTCAGTTCTAATTTTCAAGGAATTATTTTCCTCAGTGAGCTTTTGTATTTTCTTTCCCATTTGGCCAACTGTGTTTTTAAGGCATTTTCCTCCTCATTAGCTTTAAATATTTCCTTTTGCATCACTCTCAATTCTCTTCCCAATTTTTCTTCCATTTCTTTTACTTGATTTTCAAAATCTCTTTTGAATTCTTCTATGATCTTAGAATAATTTTGATTTTTCTTGGAGACTTTGAATGTAGGAGCTTTGACTTTGTCATATTCTTTTGAGTGTGTTTTGAACTTTCTTGTCCCTATGGTAATTGTCTATGGCCAGAATAATTTTATTTTGTTTGCTCATTTCCCCAACCTATTACATGTATTTTAACTCTTTGTTAAATAGGACTCTGTTTCTAAGAGTGAGGGTATATTGTCCTAAGCTTCAGGGGTTTTGTGCAGCTGTTTTCAGAAATTCTTCTAGTGACGACTATAAGCACTCCTTTTTGTAAAGGGTTGAAACTCTGAAAAGGTGTACATGAATCTGAGACAGCAGAGCACTTAAGGCTAATTTACTTTTTGATGTGAGATAATGGTTCTATATACATGTATTTAGATGAGATGATGATGTGGTGGTTATCCTCACTCTTGGTGCTTGCTGAATGTATGGTGGTGAGGTAATCATAGGCAAGGATTGGAGAACTGAGGGAGAGAGGTCAGAGTCTCTCTGCCCCAGGACAAGGAGGAGAGAGACTTCAGCCTCTGGACTCCAGAGTTCAGAATTCATCTTTGGCAAGCCATGTGGCAGCTTGCCTGACTCCTTCACTTCTCCTCCTAAAGAACAAGGACTTTGGCTGATCCTGACTCTGACTGATCCTGAGGCCCTCCAGAGACCTAGTCCGGACATCATACCTATCTGTCCTTGAACTGTGAGGACTGCTCTAGCCTGATTGTAAATTCTAGTGTACTAAAGCAATAGAATCCTTCCTCAGTGCTATTAAAGAGGTTTCTTGGGGGTTGAGGACTCCAGAAGCTGAAGCCATGGTCCCCATTCCCTGCCCACTCCAGGTTTGCTGGTTTCCCAAGGTCCTCTCATTATACTGATAAACCTTTCCTGCTGATCTTTCAAATCATCTTTGGTGTCTCTGAACTGAGACGTCTGCTGACTGCCAGTACCGCCATTGATTCTGAAGCTTCTGTTCCTGCTTTGCCAGCACCAGGCCTAAGGCTTGAACTGAGGCCAGGCTGCTCTGAGTATATTGGACTCTTGCCTTGGTGCCACAGATTTTCCTCCTGACCTTCTAAGTTATCTTTGGGTGGAACTCCATCTTCTTTGCATTATGATGCTCTAAAATTAGGTTAGAGTCTTTAAAGGAATTTGGAGGGATCTGGGGGAGAGAGCAGGAAGTTTCTGCCTTTACCATCTTGACTCTGCCTCCTTAACTTTCTACTGGCTGACTTCTGATTTTATCATTTGGTTACTCTCTCTAAAATTACCAGTAGTATCTAAATGACCAAATCTCATGATCTTTTCTGTCTTCATTCTTTTTATCCTCTTTGCTATTTTGATGTGTTTTATTTACAATTCAGGCTACTTTTGTTCAACTTAGGCAACTTGATGACTACCTGTTCCTGGGGGCTCACCTTGTTAGTGCCGAATTTAGGACATCTTATTCATATCACTCACTACACCTCAGAATTCCCAAGCTGAAGAGATTTACCAGCCTCAACCTTTATGGTAGCTGGGATTTCAGGAGCATGATAGTATGCTTTCTTGTATTGGGTCATATGGGAGCTGGTCAATATTGAGCTCCTGCCCTGAGTAACCTCCTGGTGCAGGAGAGGATTGGCTCCAGCTAGGTTTCTGGTCACATTTCTCTCAACCCTGATGCTTTGTTCCCTTCTAGTCTGTGAAGCTGATTATCAGAGATGTTTTTTGACCTCCCAGGGTCTCTGTATCCCTACTCCTTCAGTCCTCTCCCTTTTATATATGTGACTGGGAATCAATGACTGCTTCCTCTTATGAGTTGTGTTGTTTAAATAGGGTTACTATTATAGGCATTCCCTATATCTGAATCCTAAGTCTCAAACCTTCCACCTTGCTTGTGCTGACCCAAAAGGAAGCCTGTAATAAGTGGGAGATGCTGAATTTGAGTTTCAAATTATAAAATTCTCTTGCATTAATCCATGAAGGTTTTAAAATTTTAAATAGGTATTCTGATTCCTTATCTTATGAATTATGTTATAATTATTCTATCCTGGGCACATAATTGCCATCTTTTAAGAATCTGAGATAGAAGTTTATAGTAATTAATTATTGTGTCATATTTCCAGTTTTATGATCCTATATTTCTGTAGTTCTAATGATCACAAAATTGACTATGTATGCTAAAACAGAGTAAGAAAAGCAGTATAATCTGAAACTCAGGGGTCCTATAGTATTAGAAAATTAATTGATACTATAAAATGGCTGTGGTTAGCCCACATGAGCACAGGGAGAATTTGATCATGAAATAAGGCTACAGAACTGGGAGCCATTGTGATGTAGAAATCCCATGAGACTTTTCCTTTCCTCTCTGTGTGTGTATGTATGTTTTTATATGTGTCTCTTTTAAACCACTCCATGGGAGAGAAGTAACTTGTGATTATTTTTCCTCTTTCCTTGGTTATCTTGTATGTTTTGTCTTCATTGGTCAGATGATTGAGGACTTGATTGAATTCCCAAAGGTAAATTTTCTATGATAAACCTGTCCTAGAAGGACAGTGACAACTGCATACTTGATTCTTAGCAATTACTTCCTTGTTTAGCCATACTGTTAAGAGCAAGAAATGTGACAACTGATAATAAGTTTGGCAACTGATGAATCAACTTATTCTCTTGAGGTTATGATGAAATAGCTTCTCACAGTTCTTTTTGTCTGCATGCAATAATTATCATCATCATAAATAGCTAGCATTTATATAACACCCACTGTGTGCCAGGTACTGTGCTAAGTGCTTTATAAATATCTCATTTAATCCCCACAACAAATCTTGGAGATAGATGCAAACATTATCCTCATTTTTTATAGAAACTGAGGCAGATAGCTGTTGAGGTATTTGCCCAAGGTTATATAGCTAGTAAATAAGGTTGTGTAACTAGTAAATAAGGTTACATGACTAGTAAATGTTTGTGGTTGCTTTTAAATTCACTTTCCTGATTTCAAGTCCAGCATTCTATCCATTAAACCATATAAGTATCTCATGTCTATCATTTACATTAATATGTATTTACCAGCCTATTTTATCACACACTGGACCTTCAGCAAAAGATCATGAATTTGGAGACTGTCTAGACTTGGGCATCCCAGGTACTGCTGTGTTTTTTGTTCAAAGCATGTGAAATGTGACCAAGAGTAGGGCATGGTTGCACTGAGTAAACTGTTGCCACAAACATTTCCAGCTCCCCTGAGGATCATACACTTTTAGAAATATAGAAAAATGCACCCAAATGCACCCTGGTTTGATTTGCCAATGATTGCAAGTGTTTACTTTTAGAGGAGTATATGAATGAATTATTTCTGTATGCTGTCATGTGCTAGTGATACAAATGGAAAAAGTAAGGTAGTTTCTGATTGTAAAGAACTCATACTTTAATTGGGTGAAACAGTGAATAAAATTTTTTTAACATTTTCATAAAACAGTTTTGAAGCTTATAGAAAGACCCAGAAGTATTAAGGTTGAGGTGAATAAAGATCCTGAGGTTCAATAAGGTAGTTACAGAACAGTACTGAGAGATTGTAAGGGAGTAGAAGCAGAGCTGAAGATAATTTTAGAAATATAATAAAATGTAGCGCCAGGGCAGATGGCAATGCATGGTAATCTTCTATCTTATAAGGAGGAAAGGAGTTGTTAACACCAATTTTATCTAAGTTATGTGGGGAGTCAAATAAACCAGTGATGGGGAAAAACAAAGAAGGAATAACTGGTTATTGAGAGTCTTTCTACGCCCTGACCATCACAGATGGGTTTTGGACTTAGCCTAAATCAAAATAAGGGGATAGAAGGGGAAGATGCTGGGAAAAAAGATGATTCTAGTGGTAGAAAATATAAAGTGTTGACCAGAAAAGTTTCCCATCAATTTTATTTATTTACAAAGTAGTGATTTCATTGCATTTCTTTATAAAGGGTATGATTATCTTTACTGGCACCTTCTGGAGGCTAGGTATATTTATAGTTCTTTATGACCTTCTGCTCCAAGAGCAACCATTTGATTTCTATTTTAGTGGAATGGACTATCTTAAGTGATGTCATCATTCTGTATTGGTCTACAAAATGGAAACTATAGCTCCTGAGAGCACAGAATACCCTTAGATCCTTAATTTGAAGTAGTATTTCCCTCCTCTGGAGCTCCTAGTGAGTATCTCTGGACAAAAACATATCATAAAATGCATGTAATCATTTCAACACTATCTCCAAGAGGCATCAATTGAGGCTTTGGTGCAGAAACACATAGATGTTATAGATATTCATCCATTTGATCTGATAGAATAATTCTGGGATGCTATTAGCTTCTTGGACCTAATCTTCAAAAGTCAGTGGTTTAATTTCTCAACCATGGGATAGCTGTGGTAAGAGGAGGTGCTGAAGGTACCTTAGGAACCAAAGTTCAAGAGTCTTAGAATTTTATCTTCTATCCAGAGAAGGTGAATTGCCTAGGCAAAATAAGCCCAGAATCTAGTCCCAAGTTTGAGAATTCAGTAATCTAATCTACCATTAAGAGAAAGGGAAGTTTCTGCGTAGCATTTTTCTTTTTTAAAGAAGAGGACTGCACACATGGCCTTCACTGATAAGGGACTAAAGCCATGATATTGATGAAGAAAAGATTGTACATTTTTATAGTTTTGCTATTATCATGCATTATTTGGAAAATGATTTTTTACTTTATTCAGTGGGAATTACTAAAGATAGAAAAGTAATGTGACCTGATATGCACAGAAGAAAAAATATTCTAGTCACAGTATAAAATTACTTGGAAGTAGAAGAGAGAAGTAAGAATAGGAAGATCTATTAGGAAGTCATTTCAATAGGGAAAAGCTGATGGCAATGATGATTTTTGATGGGGTGTTCATAGTGGGAATGTATAGGGAAGAATGGATATGAGATAAATTATGTAGGAAAAATCTTTAGAACATGGTGTGAATGGTGAGAAGGAAGCATCAAAGATAACTCCAAAGACATGAATATGAGAATATAGGCAAATGATAGTTTCACAGACATAAAGTGAGAAGTGAGGAAGAAATGGAGTAGTCAGATAGATGTTTTCTGCAGGCAGCTGATGATTTGAATCTGAAGTGGTAAAGAGAGATTAGATCTGGAGATAATTAGTTTTAGAACTATCTGGATAAAAGAGGTAAATGAAGCAGTATCAATAAGTGAGATTGCCAAGACAGAAAATGTAACAGAGAAGAGAAAAAGCCAAAGACAAGGTTTATTGAAACATGCCAACTGAGAAGCCAGGAAATGATGAGAAATCCAGAAAAGGCGATGGAGAAGTTAGAGTCAAGAAGAGAACTCAGACTTTATTATCATTAAAACCAAGATGTGGGTAGGGGAGAAGAATGAATATCTGAATTATGTCAAAAAAGCAATACAGAAGTCAAGCAGGATAAGAATACAAATGGATTTAGAAATTAGAAGACTACACATGATCTTTGAGAAAGTAATATAAGTAGAGTTATGGGGATAAAAAACAAGTTGCCAGGCATTCAGAGTAGATGTCAAGGAAGTAGATACTATGTATAAACAACTTTCCTAAGAAGATTAACAATGGAGAGGAAAGATGCATAAAGAGAGTTGCTTAGACCAGAAGTGTCCAGGAAAAGCTTTTTTGGGGATTGGGGAGTCTTAAACATGTTTGTAGGAGGGTACAAAGGAGCCAGTGTAGAGAGAGACTGAAAGTTCATTACTGACTGACTTTCTGACTGACCAGCAAGAAGGAGCTTCCCCAAATAGAAATAAGAATCTCAAGAGGAAAAGAACACTGATTCTTAAATTCTGTGACAGAGAAGAGGAAAGACAGACAGATATATTCTGCCATCCAGATTTTGGCAGAACAGATTTCAATTTGTTCAGATAAATGACATGCTAGATCTACCATCTATGGGGATGTTAACTTACATCCTCAAAAATAAAATTATCAGAAAAACAAGAAGACATTTTTAATGAGAAGGAAAAGAAGGCATTGTCTAAAAGAGAATAATATAAATCAATTTGGAACTCATTGGTCAACTCAGATTTTTAACAATTATATACAGAGAATAAAAATAAAATAGTTATGAGAAGATGTATATAGAAATATGGTAAATGTGGCACTTTGTTTGCTGTTTTTCTCTCCATCTCCCTCTCCCTCTTCCTGTCGTTCTCTCTGTCTCTGTGTCTGTCTCTCTGTGTCTGTCTGTGTCTCTGTCTCTGTCTCTCTGTCTTTCTGTCTCTCTCTGTTTCTGTCTCTCTGTCTCTCTCTCTCTGTCTCTGGCTCTGTCTCTCTGTCTTTCTGTCTCTCTCTGTTTCTGTCTCTCTGTCTCTGTCTCTCTCTCTTTCTCTCTCTCTCTCTCTCTCTTCTTTCTTTCTCTCTTTTTCTCTCTCCATTCAAGAATTCCCAAGTCCAGAATGAATTGAGAACGGTGGGGAATTTTAAGGACCACAAACAATGCTGCTAAAAATCTATGTTGAGTGAGAAATGCAAATCAAAGAGAAGTAGAAGGACCTCTTCTTAGTGTGAACCATAGACATGAGGGGTTCCACTATTCAAGCCCAATGGTATCAGTCATAGCTAGATGAGCTTGTCAGATGTTTTCTCCCCACAAACCAAAGGTTCAAGTTCACGGGTCAAACTTAAATTGCTTGTTTATCAGCTTTGGATGTCACTGGGGAGCTTTTGCCTGCCAGGATGGTATCTCTCATACACAAGGATTCATCTTGGGAACAGTGAATGGGGTTGTTATGCTTTGTTCTTTATGGCCCTCTGCTTTTGTTTCTCATTCTCCCTCCTTCTTTCCTGTCCTCCTCTTGTCCTTAAGCAATCCTGGCTGTAATACTTAACAGCCAAATGGGGAAAGCTTGGGGTGGGGGGAAAGGATATTTAAGTAGATTGTTTTTAAAACCCAGTCACGGTGACACTGTCTGGTATGACTGGTCAGACTGTTCAGAAATGTAATAAAGACAGTGAAGTATTATTTCTGTTTTGGGGTATAGTATATAATTTTCATACTTTTAGAGTATTTTTATATACTTCCCCCACTTTTTTTTAATGCAGAGAAAAAACCAGCCACATTCTTGAAAAAAAGAAAAAGAATTGGTATTGGTGATAGGTGTGATTGGCTTTGAAAATTTCGAGACTAGTTCAGATAAGCATTTTTACTGATTTCTGACCCTTCTCCTCAGGGTAGGTAGTATGCAGACCTCAGTTCCCTACTTATTGCCATGGAAACCAGATCTAGGGCTGACACAACAGCTTCAGAAATGTTCATTGGTTGGTAGATTTCTTGGTGAAGCTCTTCCCCAGATACAGCAATCTGTAGAGCCCAATCCTTTATTATGTGTTTCTAATGTACTTGTTCATGTATATGTATGTATATATGTATATGTGTATATGTTTCTTTAATTGAACTGCAGCTACTTTGAGCAAAATTCTTCTTAAAAGGAACAATCTAGGTCAGCTTCCAATATGACAATTACTATCCTCTTGGCTCTGTGCCATAGTCATTGATGGACAGTAAGACAAAGTGAAAAGCTTTTATGTTTTCTTGAAGTAAGAGAGATTGAGCATACATGTGAGTATGGGGACCTTCCCCCAAAGAGCTGATATTTCATTCTGGGTTATTCACTCCATGCTTTGTAGTCCCCTTTTTGACTGTCATTCTAAATGAATCAAATTATATTTAGGAGTCAGGTAAGGCTGATCAGAGACATTTGCTGTTGAAAATATTACTGCTCCTTCCCCTTTCTCTAACAGAAGGAACACATCATGGACTGGGTCCTATTACTATTTCATGCACACCCTATAACATAATAAGATGCAAATATTCCCTGCAATGCACCAACACCACTAAATTAGATATTCCTTTGGGCCAATGGTGGCTCACACTTCAGACTAAAGCTGTATCTCAGTGGAAAATTCAAGCTATCCAGCAAGCCTGGCTGAGAACTTGTAGATTCAATGTCTAATTGAATATTTTAAGAAGCTATTTCCAAGGTGTTTTAGATTATACTTAAAGAGGCAGTCTCTCTCCCCTGTATTATTAGTTGACTGAGTAGCTAAACATTAGAACTTACTTGCAGAGAGTCTCTGAGACAATTGAACCCTTATTATGGACTGCAGGAAAAATGGCTATTTGTGTTATAAGCTAAAGGTCACCTTTTGTCTAGATAAGGTTATATGGTAAATATAGGTGCTTCATAAGTAATAGAAAAGATCAGTGAATTTATGTATTTTATGTTACAGTTCATGTGAAGAGATGTTTTTAGTACCTCTCATATGTTGTGATAGAGACTATGGATATGAACATACAAACAAATAAGTAAGATTTTGAGAAGATTACATTCTGTTGGGGGAACCTAGGGAATATAATACACATACATATAAGTAAATATAAGCTTATTTTGAGAGGAAAAGAAAATGTACAACTGGGAACTTTAGAAGAGAAGACTTAATGGACTAAGTAAGACCTTGGCTGAGAATGGAAGAAAAAAAGAATTTTGAGAAATAGAGATGGAGAATTCCTTCTAAGCATGAGGGATAGCTTATGTGAATGCAAAGAAAGATGAAATATTGAGTTTAGGAAGAACTAAAAGTATGGCTAAAACAGACAAGTTTGTGAAAGAGATACTAATTTGAAATCAGTTCAGAAAAAAGCATATTAGTGACAGCTTATGATTTGCACTAAGTTATGGCTATGTGAATGGAAAAATAAGGACTCATACAGGAGAGGTGAGGATATCATTAGTATGATTTGACAACCAATTTAATAAGGTAAACTAATGGAAAGGTCTAAGTTTCTTTCAAAATTGTAATCCTAAGGGATGGGAAGGATAAGGGCTGCTTTTAACAGGAATAGGAAAGTTTTGAGGGCAGTTGTAGAAGAAAAGGTGCTAAGTTTCACTTTAATATACAGAGCTTGAAATATTGCTAGGATATTCAAGTGGATATAATCCAATAGGTAGCAATACAGAACTAGAATTTAGGATAGAGATTAGGAGTGAACATGAAGATTTGAGGACATTTTCACAAAAATAACAATTGAACCCACAAGAGAGGGAAGATAGGTAGAGAAAATAAGAACTGATGATGACTCAGAAAAGAAATGTGATGAATGGTCAGACAGATAGAGATAGCATCTGACAGAACAGTGTGATGGAAACAAAGCAAGTGTGAGTGCAGAGAAAGTTCAACAAAGGCTACAGAAAAGTCAAGGAGAATAAAGGCTGGTAAAAAAAAAAAAAACATGATTCAACAGTTAAAAGATCATTAATGACCTTTAAGGAAAAATATATTAGGAGCTTTATGGAGTGAGAAAACAGATTTCAAGAGGGTGAGGAACGAATTGGTGGTAACAAAGTGAAAGTAGAGAGTGTGATGTTTCTAGGAATATATCAGTAAAAGAAAGTTAGAACGATAGCATAAAGAGATAGCACTGTCCAACAAAGGCTTTAAAAAGATTTTTTAAAGCAGTACAAGGCAGTTTAATTTTTAAAATGAGATGGAGAAAAGAAATGAATATAAGTACAAGCTCTCCAAAAGCAGTGAGAGAAGGGGATCTTGGGCACAAGTGGAGAAATTAACTTCAGTAATAGAAATATAATCTCTTCCTCAAACAAATAAAAGAGAGGGCTCATGGAGAATCAATCAACTAACAAGCATTTTTGAAGCCCCTTTTATATTACAGGCACTGTACATGATACTGGCAATGTGAAGACAAAAATAAAATGGCTTCTGACCATAAGAATCTTTCATTTTATTAGAAGATATGATAGGTACAGGCTGCTAGATGGCAAAGTAGATTGAATACTAGATCTGGGGTTGGAAGATGTGAGTTAAAATCCAGCCTCAGACACTTAAGTCCAGTCTGCTTTATTTTTTCTCATGTGTAAAATGGAGATAATGCTAACAAATGTTTTTATAAATATAAAATGAGATAATATTTGTAAAGCACATTGCAAACCATAAAGTTCTATATTAACACTAGCTATCATTGTCATCATCATCACCACCACATTTATCATTGAATAGTAATATATACAAAATATAAGGAGAAGGACTAGACTCCTTTTATCAATGTCTGGTGCCATCTTGGCAATTGATAGTCCTAGAGTGCTTCCTAGAGAGTATTTAAAAGTTGTGATTTTCCCAGGAACACATAACCATTATATGTCAAAGGGGGAAGATGAATCGTGGTCTTCTTGGTTTCAAGGTTGGCTTTTCATTCATTATGCTACATTGCTCTATATGAAATAAACATATCATTTTTATTGGTATACAGTAGCATCAAGGTGGATTAGAAAAAGCCTCATGTAGAAAGAGGCACTTGAGCTGAGTCTCAAAGGAAATAAAGTATTCCAAGAAGTGAAAGTGAAAAAATTACATTCCATGTGTGGGAAACAGTCAGGGCAAAAGTACAGGAATGGAAAATGGAATGTAGAATGTGAGTAATAACAAGGAGGACATATGTAGGGTGAGTGAGTGAACAGCTGAGGATGTCACTGAATTTATAAACCTTGGGATTCATAAGGATGTTGGTATACTTGACCAAATTGGAAAGGGTTGGAAAAAAGGGTTAATCTGAGAGGAAAGATAGTGTTATATTTTATACGTATTGTATTTGGGAGGCCTATGGAACATATAGTTGACGGTTTCCAATAGGCAATGTTCAATTGATGCTAAAGTACTTTTAGAGCACAAAAGAGAAACTAGGAATATTTATCTCTATCTCCATTGACATCAATATATATTTTCTAGAACTGTTCTTATCACAATTTTGACTAAAATAAAAAATAAAAATGAATAAGCAACAATAACCATAAATTATAGAACCACTAAATTCAATAAGAACTATTTCAGGATTTCATATGTATGTGTTATTTCCTCCACAGCTAAATGATAAATTCCATGAGATCAAAAAACAATTAATCCTAGATCTTGAGCTAGAAGGGATCCTATAGGTCATCTAATCTATCTTCTTATTCTCCTTTTTAACATGTGAAGAAATGGAGATCCAGAGAGTTTAAATGACTTGCTCAACTTCATAAAAGTAGTGACAAGTGTCACTTCTTGACAACTGTCAAGGTGTCATATCCTTCAATGTATTTCACATGACATCTAATTCTGGGTATACACCTTTAAATACTTTATACATCTGGATTATAATATATATACATAAACATACCCTACTCATTAAGATAAAAATAGAATTTGTACTTGTAAATGACCTAGGACTCAAAAGTGACACTTTCCCTCCACCTTAAACCCAAGAAATACTAAATAGAAATATACTAGATAATAGAAACTATAGGCATAAAACTAAAGATTAATTTAGAAACATATAGTGGTTTTCAGATTTAGGATTTTTTCCCCAACCTTTGTTTATGTTTCTTGTAAGTGTTTGAAAATTTGAACTCATATTTATATTGCATTTTAAGTATGTTCTTCACATCAGATATTAGAGATAGGCAGTACATGTACTTTATTGCTAGGAAATCTAACAAAGAGTGGATATTATTTGACTAGGGCCATACAGCTCATAATGTCAGAATCAGAACCAAAACTCAGTTTTTCTGATTCTGACAAGTATTCTTTACAGAACACAATACTGTTTTAATGGTAGCTAGTAGTTTAAAAAATAAAAAAAATATTATTTTTCTTATTTTTTTCTGGACCTCTGATTTCATGGTGTGAAAACTATCATTGTGAAAACTCTACTCTTTCAAATAGACAATTAATCTGTAAATTAAAATTTTAGAGAATTGCTAGAGGTACTGGATAAATAATTAACTTGTTCATGGTTGCACAGCCACTATGTATCAGAGATAATACTTGAATCCAAATCTTTCTTATTCTAAGCCTGGTCTTCTATCTACTATATCTGTAACCTTTATATTATGCAGAGCTATACTTTATTCATTCATCATTGATAGCATTTTGCTTTGTAAATTCCTTGAAACCTTTTTTACAAGGGCATATATGTGTAGATGGGTTTATCTGTATATTCTGTCTACTCAGTGAAGGCCTAATAACTATATTCTATTTCTTTTTTATACTGATTTTTTAACTCTTCCTCTTTTCAGCACCTTGATTAGTACTCAGCACAGTGAGCACTGAACAGTTATTGCCTGGGTGGCTTGCACCAGAAAATAAGTATAGGGAAAATCAGAATATGCCTATCTCTCTTTTTTTTTTTTTTAAGGAATCTTGAGCCCTTATTCATTTCCCTCTCTTCTTCCCCCACTAAATATAAATATTGTCCAAGGGATCAAATTTGCATATTCAAGAAAGAAGAAGAGGTGATCACGCAGATGTAACTTCCTTTGTTGTATATGCTTTCCTATTTAGCATATCTGAAGCCAGTTAGAAATCTGGCACTAATGCCAGCTTAAGAATTGTTCTGTGAGTCTGTTGTTCCTTCTCATGCAATGTATCATAATATGAAATTAATAATTTTCAAGTCAGATCACAAATGCAATAGGAGATTATTATGCTTTGGCAGGGCTACTATATAAAGAACACTGAAGGACCTTAGTGATTGTTCGTTTTTTTTGTTTGTTGGTTTTTTATTGTTGTTTTTTGATGTGTGTGTATGTATGGAAGTGACCGCTATACAAGTGAGTAATTATGCATTTTCAACTTCATTGGTTTGTTTTTGAGCATCTTAATTCCAGATTAGTTGAAAGAACTTTGTGATTTGGTGAGGGACACTAGTATATTTAGCTATAAACCATCAGTGGTGATCAGGCATTTTGCTATCCCACTCTAATACCATTATTCTTTCCCTGTGGGCTCTACTGGGCCTATGGCATGCTTCCAGAATTTTCTAGTATCCTGTTACCTTTATTCAGGTATTCAATGGTACTTATTCAGTATCCAGTATTGGGCTAAGCTCTGTGAAGAAATACAAAATTATATAAAGGGATTAGTCAGTCAAAAAGCATTTATTAAGCACCAGTAATCTGCTAGGAATTGGGGATACAATCATAAATATAAAATATTTCCTGTTTTTAATATTATCATGGTCTATTCAGAAGAGAAAACATGCACATACATAGGTATATGACTTAGAACAGATTGTTGGGGGAAACAGGGAAGCTTTTATGTAAAATGTGATGCTTGAATTGAGCCTGAAAAGAAACTAGAGATCCTAAGAAGAAGAGATGAGGAAGGAATGTATTCAGCTATGGGAACCAATTAATGTGAAGACATGAAGATAGGGCATTTGTGAATCTTCTTCAAGTAAACTCATGATATATATTCGAGTATTTTCCAGTCTAAGTATTGTCAGACTTCACAGAATGGTCTGGGCTTTTATCGTTATATCCAGGAGCTTAAGTCTTCAAGAATTCTTAAATCCAGACTTGAATTTAGGGTGAATCTAGGTTATTTATATATAACCAGCATGGGAGGAAGGCTGGAACAGAAGGGGGGAGGAATTTTATTGGCTTGAGTAGTGACATGGTCTGTGAGACTCTGGAGATATATAGCTCATTTGGAGTATCTATCAGGGTATTGTATACATTTGTGTGGTTTGTATTCCTTCAAAGATAATTGGGATCTACTGTTACTGAGCCAACTATATTTGCTTCTGGACTTTCTGAATCTGTGGGTAGAACTTAAGGCAAAGCACCTACCTCTTTGCCAAATTTAAAATAAAATAGAAATATGTTTTAAAAGTATTGTATGTATTTAACCTATATCCAATTACTTACTGTCTTGGGGATGGGGGAGGCAAGGTAGGGAGGGAAAAATTTAGAACATGAAGTTTTACAAAAATGAATGTTGAAAACTATCTTTACATGTATTTGGAAAAAATAAAATACTATCCAAATGTAAAAATATCCTTATCCCCAAGAAAGGAAGCCCTTTATTTCAAAGTCTCTCTTTTCATGGATCACTTCAACAAGCATATGTTGACTATATTTTATGTGCTAGATAATTATTGTAATATGTACTCAAGATACAAAGACAAAAGAAAAACAATTCCTGTTCTCATGGAATATTTTCTACTGGAGGAGATTTTACTTGGATGATATTGAAGTCTAACACATTGACAGAGAAAAACCCATAAAGACCTCAAATAACTTCTTTGCTTACGTACTCTCCTGCTCTATCATAGACATGGTGGACATTTATGAAAGTTACCTAGTCCATCTTCCACTGAGAAATGACTTGAAGAAGTGCCTATTATTGCTTCTTTAACTGTGAATAACTCCATTTCCTATTCTTTGGTTCTCTGGTGTCTGTTGCTTTGTAAGAAGGAATGATCCAGGAAGGATACCATGATATCTGAGGAATATGCTCACAATAGTTTCATCTTATTGTGAGGAAGTATTTTCTTTGGAGGTCATGGCTGATCACATTGTGAGTTCTCTGGCAATAAAGTTGTTTAAATAGAGGTACTTGTTTGAGAAATCACAGAGGATTCTTGGTTTGGTTAGGGGATTAGACTAGTACATTTCAACCCTAATAAAGATTTACTGTTTAATTGTTCAGAAGTTCTGTCTGAGAGGAATACAAGGAATAGCCAGAATGTTCTGAGGTAATTTTCTGGAGAACTTTTTTCTCTGAAGCAATGAATAGAAAATGCTGAGCCTGGATTCAGGAAGACCTGAGTTTAAACTTAACCTGAGACACTTAGTAGCTGTGTGTGACACAACTTAATTTCTATTTGCCTCAGTTACAATAATTGTAAAATAAGGATAATGAGGGTCTAAAACTTAGCGTTGTGTGGTCACATTGTAGCACGTAGTATGTACTTAATAACTGCTTATTTCTTTCCTTTCATACAACTATTGCTTCTAATTCAGAGGCTTTGGAATATTGGGTATTCTAGGAATTATTTAGAAAAATTATTTTAAAAAATTATTCAGTGGTTTATATTACTCTGTATCTGGGTGTCACTTGGAAGCAGGGCTATACTATATCTTGGGTGCCACTTGCTTGGGTTAGTACAGATTTCTTTTTTCATTAATTGTGAGGTAATTGAATTGAGAATTCTCCCTAGTAATGTTCATTAGTCTACTCTGCATTGGCATTATTGAGACAGCTTAAAATATGATGCCTGGTTATTTCCAGAAGATAAAAATAGATTGAGTGAACTCAGCTTTTACATTTGATGTCTAAAACCTGCTTGTTAGGTATTCACTTGTAACAGCATGAAATCTTAATGAAGAAGCTGAAAGTCCAATAGCTCACCAGAACACAAGATATTTAGAGACAGAAAAACAAACAACTACCACAAAAGGGCAAAAATCACCTCATTCTGGACATTTTTCCTTTTATAGCTCAGAACTCTGAACTGACCATAGACGTAGATCACAGGGGGCAATGTCACTGGGTTTCAGATAATTATTAAAAAAAACATGATCAGATAGTGTCATATCAGAGACCTTAGCTGTGACTCAAATACCACCGCAGCCACCTGAATGTAAGAATGTAGGAATGGAAAGTTGTGGCAAGGGATTAAAGTCTTCCCTTGCCCTGATAGGACCTTCTGCTATTTCCTCAGTCATTTGTGCATGTTGGGTTTATAAGATTTCTTTCTTGGATGCTATTTTTTTTACTTGACAATATATTTGCAATTCCTACCACTAGGTAGAAGGTGGTACTTTCAGTTAAGAATGAATGGAACAGGATAGGACCAATGAAGAAACTCCCTCTACCAATATAGATCTGAACCTGCTCTAATTGTCTTAAAGTGTTACCTGGAGGCACTGAAAGGCCCAGAGTCATGGAGCCATTATTTTTCAGAGTCCTGGTCTTCCTGATCCTGAGGACAGTATTCTCTTTACACACTATATCACATTGCTTTTCTATGAATTAAGAAGACAGGAATCTTACACTTGGGTCATGTGATCTGACAAAGAATATTCCTTTTGCCAATGAATTGTCCACTTTTTTTTTCCCTTGAAATAGTACTGTTCCCTCTAAAACTGAGATGTAGATTTACCACAGCTATGGAACTTTAGCTTTAGATCTTCCCAGATCGAAATAGTTGAGAACAGTGAGATAAAGTCCCAAATTCAGTTACTATGTCTTTCTCTACAAGAATAATAGCTTTATTAAATAAGAACTGGTGAATTATATTTTCTAGAAGATAGCTTAAGCACAAAGATGTTTTTGGAGCAAAATTGATGAAGGAATATATAAATGTGTAAACATGACATGAGTGCCCTTTCTTGAGCTGAACCTGATATGTCTCTGTTCTTATTAATGTCAGGTTGAAAACTTATTCTCACTCCCTTTGTGCCATCAGTCTTAGGGTGTGTTATTTCCCCATTCCAGGAATGGAAAACTCTTAATTAACTCCTTGGCCTTATTAGAGCTGAGAATTGATTTTAACTTCCAGCAATACTAAGGGGCTCCCTTTTGAAGCAGCTATTTCTTTAGTCTGAACACAAATATCCATGCTGCCTCCTGATATCCCCCTCCCCCCAAAAAACCCCTAAAGTAAAGTGTTATGTCAGAAATTCAGGACTTTTGTTAAGACCTTGATTCAAACAAGGCATTTATTGAGTGGCTGCTTTATGCCAGACTTGGAACTAGAATTGGGGAATGTGGAGACAAAACATACCCTGCAGCACTTGTTGACCGAATTTAATTTCTGTTTATCTTCTACTAGAGGTGGCTAGTTTGTAATAGAGCCCTAGACACAGAAGTACCAAGACTTGGGTTCAAAATTGGACTCAGCTACTTATCGACTGTGTGACCTTGATCAAGTCATAACTTCTATTTGTATTAATTACTTTGTCTGTAAACTAGAAATAATAATAGTATCTACCTTCACAGACTTGCAAAGATAAAACAAGATAATATTTTTAGTCCTTTGCAAACATTAAATAACTATATAAATGCTTTTTCTTTCTTCTCCTCCTCCTCCTCCTTTTCTTTTCCTTCTCCTCCTTCTCCTATTCCTCCAAATTTTCCTCTTCCTCATCTTCCTTCTCCTTCTTTTCCTCCTTGCTAAATACTAACTGCCTTGCTTACTTTTCCACTTCCCCTTTCAAATAAATAGTTTGTCTACATTTTCTGATTCTATCCTCTTTCAGAACTTTTTTTTCTTTCTTCAAATCCAGGTTTTAAGAAATTGGTCTTTTTATGTTGAATATTTTAAACATATTTTGAGTATAAGAATTTTAAATTACCACATTTAAGTACTCATTTTGTTCATACATCCAGAGATATGCACTAGACCTATGATTTCATTGGTGTAAAAAACTCTCAGATAAAGAAACTCCCTCTACCAATGCCATGTTGGCACCTTCTCTGCCACTTAAAATCTTATAGAGTTAGTTAGTACTAACGGTTTAAATAACTTGTCAAAGATGTGATTTGAACAAACGCACCAAAGTGATCCCTGTACCCCATTCTTGATATAAATTGCAATCTTTTCTATACTTCAATGTGATCACATCACCTTTTCAGAGCCACTAGGTTGCTCTTGATCTCTTCTACCAACTTTGCTTGTGTTTGACATTTCCTTGACATTTTTTTTTTACTTCTTGCCTCCATTTTATTCGTTCCCCTTCAGACTACATTCTCTGCTTTAGATTGGGGAATCTTTTTGTCCTCTGTTATACTTGTACTGCTTTTTATTTTTTTTTAATAATAAATTTCATTTTGTGCCCAATTTGTAAAACTGTCCTCATCCTCATCCCCTGCTTTTCCACGTAAGTTCTCTGCCTTTAAAGTTCTTTTCAAAATTTGCCTCCAAGGTCTTTCCCAATTCTTTTTTTTTTTTTTTTTTTTTTTTTTTAATTTTTTTTTATTATATATATATATATTTTATAATATTATCCCTTGTATTCATTTTTCCAAATTACCCCCCCTCCCTTATTCCCTCCCCCCGACGACAGGCAATACCATACATTTTACATGTGTTACAATATAGTCTAAGTACAATACATGTGTGTGAATATCATTTTCTTGTTGCACAATAAACATTAGAATCCGAAGGTACATGCAACCTGGGCAGACAGATATTAGTGCTAACAATTTACATTCCCCTCCCAGTGTTTCTTCTCTGGGTGTAGCTACCTCTGTCCATCATTGATCAACTGGAAGTGAGTTGGATCTTCTTTATGTTGAAGATTTCCACTTCCATCAGAATACATCCTCATACAGTATCGTTGTTGAAGTATACAGTGATCTTCTGGTTCTGCTCATTTCACTCAGCATCAGTTGATTTAAGTCTCTCCAACCCTCTCTGTATTCCTCCTGCTGGTCATTTCTTACTGAGCAATAATATTCCATAACTTTCATATACCACAATTTACCCAACCATTCTCCAACTGATGGACATCCATTCATCTTCCAGTTTCTAGCTACAACAAAAAGAGCTGCCACAAACATTTTGGCACATATATGTCTCTTTCCGCTCTTTAGTATTTCTTTGGGATATAATCCCAGTAGTAGCGCTGCTGGGTCAAAGGGTATGCACAGTTTGATAACTTTTTGGGCATAATTCCAGATTGCTCTCCAGAATGGCTGGATTCTTTCACAACTCCACCAGCAATGTATTAGTGTCCCAATTTCCCCACATCCCCTCCAACATTTGTCATTATTTGTTCCTGTCATCTTAGCCAATCTGACAGGTGTGTAGTGGTATCTCAGAGTGGTCTTAATTTGCATTTCTCTGATCAATAGTGATTTGGATATAGTTTCAATTTCTTCCTCTGAGAATTGTCTGTTCATATCCTTTGACCATTTATCAATTGGAGAATGGTTTGGTTTCTTATAAATTATGGTCAGTTCTCTATATATTTTGGAAATGAGACCTTTGTCAGAACCTTTGTTTTTAAAAATATTTTCCCAATTTGTTACTTCCCTTCTAATCTTGTTTGCATTAGTATTATTTGTACAGAAACTTTTTAGTTTGATGTAATCAAAATCTTCTATTTTGTGATCAATAATGATCTCTAGTTCTCCTCTGGTCATAAATTCCTTCCTCCTCCACAAGTCTGAGAGGTAGATTATCCTCTGTTCCTCTAATCTATTTATTATCTCCCTCTTTATGCCTAAATCATGGACCCATTTTGATCTTATCTTGGTATATGGTGTTAAGTGTGGATCCATATCTAATTTCTGCCATACTAATTTCCAGTTTTCCCAACAGTTTTTTCCGAATAATGAATTTTTATCCCTAATGTTGGAATCTTTGGGTTTGTCAAAGATTAGATTGCTATAGATGTACCCTTTTTTGTCCTTTGTATCTAATCTGTTCCACTGATCTACCGGTCTATTTCTTAGCCAATACCAAATGGTTTTGGTGACTGCTGCTATATAATATAGCTTTAGATCAGGTACACTTAGACCACCTTCCTCTGAGTTTTTTTTCATTAGTTCCCTTGCAATTCTTGACCTTTTATTCTTCCATATGAATTTTGTTGTTATTTTTTCTAGGTCATTGAAATAGTTTCTTGGGAGTCTGATTGGTATAGCACTAAATAAATAGATTAGTTTGGGGAGTATTGTCATCTTTATTATATTCGCTCGGCCTATCCAAGAGCACTGAATGTCTTTCCAATTATTTAAATCTGATTTTATTTTTGTGGCAAGTGTTTTGTAATTTTTCTCATATAATTCCTGACTTTTCTTTGGTAGATGGATTCCCAAATATTTTATACTATCAACATTTGTTTGGAATGGAATTTCTCTTTGTATCTCTTGCTGTTGCATTTTGTTAGTGATATATAAAAATGCCGAGGATTTATGTGGATTTATTTTGTATCCTGCCACTTTGCTGAAATTTTGAATTATTTCTAGTAGCTTTTTAGCAGAGTCTTTGGGGTTCTCTAAGTATACCATCATGTCATCTGCAAAAAGTGATAGTTTAATTTCCTCATTTCCTACTCTAATTCCTTGAATCTCTTTCTCGGCTCTTATTGCCGAGGCTAGCGTTTCTAGTACTATATTGAATAGTAATGGTGATAGTGGGCAACCTTGTTTCACTCCTGATCTTACTGGGAAAGGTTGCAGTTTATTTCTATTGCATATTATGCTTACTGACGGTCTTAAATATATACTCCTGATTATTCTAAGGAATAATCCATTTATTCCTATACTCTCAAGAGTTTTTAGTAGGAATGGATGTTGGATTTTGTCAAATGCTTTTTCTGCATCTATTGAGATGATCATATGGTTCTTATTAATTTGATTATTAATATGGTCAATTATATTAATAGTTTTCCTAATATTAAACCAGCCCTGCATTCCTGGAATAAATCCTACTTGATCATAGTGTATTATCTTGGAGATGATTTTCTGAAGTCTTTTTGCTAATATCTTATTTAAGATTTTAGCATCAATATTCATTAAGGAGATTGGTCTATAATTTTCTTTCTCAGTTTTCGATCTACCAGGTTTAGGTATCAGTACCATGTCTGTGTCATAAAAGGAATTTGGTAGGACTCCTTCATCCCCTATTTTTTCAAATAATTTATATAACATTGGGGCTAATTGTTCTTTAAATGTTTGGTAGAATTCACATGTGAATCCATCTGGCCCTGGGGATTTTTTCCTGGGGAGTTGATTAATAGCTTGTTCTATTTCTTTTTCTGAAATGGGACTATTTAAGCAATTTATCTCCTCCTCTGTTAATCTAGGGAACCTATATTTTTGGAGGAAGTCATCCATTTCACTTAAGTTATCAAATTTATTGGCATAAAGTTGGGCAAAGTAACTCCTTATTATTTCTCTAATTTCCTCTTCATTGGTGGAAAGATCCCCCTTTTCATTTGTAAGACTATCAATTTGATTTTCCTCTTTCTTTTTTTTGATCAAATTTACCAAAGGTTTATCTATTTTATTGGCTTTTTCATAAAACCAACTCTTGGTTTTATTTATTAATTCAATAGTTTTTTTACTTTCAATTTTATTGATTTCTCCTTTTAATTTTTGTATTTCGAGTTTAATTTTTGGTTGGGGGTTTATAATTTGGTCTTTTTCTAGCCTTTTAAGTTGTAAGCCCAATTCGTTAATCTTCTCTTTCTCAATTTTCTTCAAATAAGCCTCTAAAGATATAAAATTTCCCCTTATTACCGCTTTAGCTGCATCCCAAAGATTTTGATATGATGTCTCATCATTATCATTATCTTGGGTGAAATTGTTAATTGTTTCTATAATTTGCTCTTTCACCCAGTCATTCTTTAAGATGAGATTATTCAGTTTCCAATTACTTTTTGGTCTATTTACCCCTAACTTTTTACTGAATGTAGCTTTTATTGCATTGTGATCTGAGAAGAAGGCATTTATTATTTCTGCCTTCCTACATTTAATTTTGAGATCTTTATGTCCTAGTATATGGTCAATTTTTGTATAGGATCCATGAACTGCTGAGAAGAAAGTATATTCCTTCCTATTGCCATTCAGTTTTCTCCAAAGGTCTATCATACCTAGTTTTTCTAATGTTCTATTTACTTTTTTAATTTCTTTCTTGTTTGTTTTGTGGTTTGATTTGTCTAAATCTGAGAGTGCAAGGTTGAGATCTCCCACTATTATAGTTTTACTGTCTATTTCTTCTTGCAGTTCTCTTAACTTTTCCTTTAGAAAGTTAGATGCTATACCACTTGGTGCATATATGTTTAGTATTGATATGGCTTCATTATTTATGCTACCTTTCAGCAGGATATAGTTTCCTTCCTTATCTTTTTTAACGAGATCTACTTCTGCTTTTGCTTGATCTGAGATAAGGATAGCTACCCCTGCTTTTTTGGCTTTACCTGAAGCATAATAGGCTCTGTTCCAACCTTTTACCTTTACTCTGTATGTATCTCCCTGCTTTAAGTGTGTTTCCTGTAGGCAACATATTGTAGGGTTCTGCTTTTTGATCCAATCTACTATCCGTCTCCGTTTGATGGGATCGTTCATCCCATTTACATTTACAGTTAAAATTACTAATTCTGTATTTCCTGCCATCGTATTATCCCCAGATTATGCTTTTTTCCCTTGACCCCCCTGATCCCCCTCCCCGATATTTAATTTACAGACCCCCCTTGTGACGCGCAACCCTCCCTCTTTTTTTTTTTTTTTTTTTTTTTAATTTTTTTTAGGATCCCTCCCCCCTCCCTCCAAGTCCCTTCACTTATTCCCTTTTCCTTTTCCCTTTTCCTCTCCCCCCTTTTAATGAGGTGAGAGAAAATTCTCTGAAAAACAAATATGTTAATTATTTACTCTTTGAGCCTCTTCTGATGAGAGTAAGATTCACACAATGATTCTCCCCCTCACTAAGTTCCCTCAGATATGGTGTATTTTCTATGTCTCTTCCTGGGATGTAGTTTCCCTCTTTTTATCACTCCTTCCCCTTTTTCTGAACCGACCTCCTTCCCTTTACTACACCCCCCTTTTTTTCTTTTATATCAGTAAAATCAAATTATCCTTGAGTATTTTTTATATACCCACAACAGAGTTACAGTTCTCAAGGGTTCTGTGTACCTTTTTCTGTTTCTCTTCAGTCTTGTGGATGTAGATCAAATTTTTTGTTTAAGTCTGGTTTTTTTCTTAGAAACATATAGAATTCCTCTGTTTCATTGAATGACCATCTTCTTCCGTGGAAAAAGATGCTAAACTTAGCTGGGTAGTTCATTCTTGGTTGCAGTCCTTGATCTTTTGCCTTACGGAATATCAGGTTCCAGGCCCTTCTATCTTTTAATGTGGAGGCAGCCAGATCTTGGGTGACCCTTATTGTGGCACCTTGGTATTTAAATTGTTTTTTTCTAGCTGCTTGCAGGATTTTCTCCTTTGTGTGGTAATTCTGCAGCTTAGCCACAATATTCCGTGGTGTTCTTTTTTTAGGGTCTATTTCAGAAGGAGTTCGATGAATTCTTTCCACATCTACTTTCCCTTCTGTTTCTATTATCTCTGGACAGTTCTCTTTGATAATTTCCTGTAAAATAGAATCTAGGCTCTTTTTTTGGTCATAGTTTTCTGGAAGTCCAATAATCCGCAGATTATCTCTCCTAGATCTATTTTCCAGGTCTATAGATTTTCCCAGTAAGTATTTGACGTTGTTCTCCAGCTTCTCATTTTTTTTGTTTTGTTTGACTGATTCTTGGGTTCTCTGTGAATCATTCATTTCTATTTGTTCCATCCTGACTTTTAAGGAGTTATTTTCTTCTTTCACAGTTTTTAATTCTTTTTGTAAATGCCCAATTTCGTTTTTAAATGAATTATTTTGCTCTATTGAATTTTTTTCCATTTCCCTAATTTTTTTTTTTGAGAATTATTTTCTTTTTCCAATTCAGAAATTCTATTTTCTTGAGACTTTTTTATCTTTTCCAATTCAGAAATCCTACTTTCCTGTGTTTTTTTAACCTTTTCTAATTCACTAATTTTGTTTCCCTGCATCTCCTGTGAATTCTTTATTTTTTCCAACTCCAATTTCAGGACGTTGTTATTCTCTATCATAACTTCCCTTTCCTTGCCCCATTTTTCTTCGATCTCCCTCAATTTCTTAAGAGCTTCTTCTAGGAGAGAGTTATGTGATGGGGGGCAGGAATCGTTCCCCTTTAGGTTGTTATCTTCTGAATCTTTGCTGTTAACTTCCTCGGGGTTGGGTACCTGCTCTTTCTCTGTATAGTAGGAATCTATAGTTTTTCTAGCTTTTTTGCTCATACTTAAAAAATGTTTTGGGGTCTGTCCCTGGGGTAGGAAATTATTTACTTCTTTACCAGCTTCCTCCCAGACTGGATGGATGCAGCGGCCCCTGCGCCCGCGCTAAGAGAGAGCTCTGGGAGAGAGTTCCCCACCCCCTCCCTGAAAGTGCCTCAGAGGTGATTAGCACTGCTGTGCTTTGAGGGCGTAGAATAGTGAAGACAGCAAGAAGCTCAGCCTATGTGTCCGGGTGGGGAGTGGATGTCTGCAGCAGGTGACGTGAGAAGCCCCTGCGCTCAAACTGGAAGTGTCTGCCAGAAACCGCGGTCCCTAGTTCAAAGGTTCCGCTTCTCTGGGACTTCCTGGAGCTGAGTTCCACTCCCTCCAGCTAAACTAGGCAGTGTGTGTTGCCTTGGGCCGTATCCACCCACTTGTCAGTCTCTTAACTATTCTCAGGAGGTAGCTGAGGCCACACCCCCTGGTGCCGAGTCTGCAGAGTCACCCCCAGGGTGGGTGGGTGGGGGGAAATCTAATCTGAGTTTTAAAATATTTTGGCTTTCTCTTCTGAACTGCTAAATAATTAGCAGAGAAGAGCTAACAGCCTGTGCCAGATTCCTTTACCTCAGTGGCTTCTCTGATCCCAGAGCCCCTCCCAGCGCAATGGGCGCAGTGTGCCCCTACCCCACCGTCTGCGCTGGTCTTTCTTATTCCTCCCCTGAGAACTGACCTTTCCTGTTGAAACTCCAGATTCTCTTCAGCTGGTAAGTCGTGCTTCCAGTCCTTGTGGTATCTATCAGTCCTGAGCTAATTTTGAGACTTAATTTATCTAATTGGTTGTGAGGGAGTGAGGACGTTCACTGAGTCGTGTGTTTCTTCTCCGCCATCTTGGCTCCGCCTTTCCCAATTCTAAAATCAATAATTCTTGCATGAATTTCAATGACCAGGATAGCTCAGAATTTCTATTTCCTGATGATTTTCTACATAAGTTTTGCTCTCTGAATATATAAACATTTTAAAACACATCTCTCTCCTATATGCATATATTATATAGGTATGTGAGAGTGAGTTCATAGATGTATCTTATTCAGTTATCTGAACATTTAAAAAATATTTCTCTATCTACATTGTGTTGTCTAGAGGTACAATAACACTCTCAAGAACTATGTGAATCCAATTAAAATATAATTGGAAAATTGTTAACAAAATAAAAAATATAGTGGAATATAGATTTGATTTATTGGCCATTGTACCTAATTGAGTTTAACACTGCTGTTGAACAGGGGTTTCATCCATTGCTTAAGATCAATTTCCACCTTGGAAATTCTATTCAATTGATGATTTCTCTAAAATTGTTTCTAGCTTAAATATTATATGGCTTTATAGTTTTATCTTTTCTCATCTCCCAAATTTAACTCTGTTTGTCACCCTACTCATAACTCCTTTTTTTTTTCATTGCTTGGATACAAAGCTAAACTCTGTACCTTTAGATATAGTGACTGATAAAATATTACCATAGTTTTTACTGGTTGTCTTTTTAAGATAACAGTAGCTGATAGGTCAGCTAGTCCAAACCATATCTGAAATACCTACATCACTGATAAGTTGTCATCAAGCTTCCAATCAATACTTCTCATACTAGGGGTGGTAGGAACATCACTTCAGAACCACAAGGATTTTATGAAATAAACTTTTATAAGCATTGTTTTAAATCATTGTTCGTTCTTAATTTTGAGCCAAACCTGTCTGTAAATTTCAACCATTACTTCTAGTTACGCACTCTGGGGCCCACCAGAATTAGTTGAGTCTAAAGAAAAGTTTTTAATAGGCTCTTTCTGCTGATTTAGAAAATCTTCAAATTCAAACAAGTACATCATGATGATTAATTAAGTATGTATTATGTTGTGGTATATGAATGTTATGGAATGTTATTGTTCTGCAAGAAATGACCAGCAGGATGATTTCAGAAAGGGCTAGAGAGACTTACATGAACTGATGCTGAGTGAAATGAGCAGAACCAGGAGATCATTATACACTCCAACAACAATACTACATGATGATCAATTCTGATGGACATGCTTCTCTTCAACAATGAGATGAACCAAATAAATTCCAATTCTGTAATAAATTCCAATATTCTGTAATGAAGAGAATCAGTTACACCCAACAAAAGAATGATGGGAAATGAGTGTGGACCACAACATAGCATTTCCACTCCTTATTTTATTGTCCCTTGCATTTTTGTTTTCCTTCTCAGGTTATTTTTACCTTATTTCTAAATTTGATTTTCCTTGTGCAGCAAGATAACTGTATAAATATGTATACATATATTGCATTTAACATATACTTTATCATATTTAACATGTATTGGTCTATGTGCCATCTAGGGGATGAGGTAGGGGGCAGGAGGGGAAAAGTTGGAACAGAAGGTTTTGCAAGGGTCAATGCTGAAAAATTAACCATGCATATTTCTTGTAAATAAAAAGCTATAATAAAAATGTATTGTAAAACAAAACACAAAAATAGGGGTTTGAAAGAGAGAAAGATGGGGAGAAAAAAAGAAAGATGGTGCAAAAGATTTAAAAGAGAAAGAAAAAGAGAAAACAGGTAGAAGATAACAAAAAAGTGGAGAGAGGAAGAAACAAGGAAGGAAAGGGCAGTGAGAAAGGTCAGGAGGGTGAATACAGAGAAAGAGAGAGCAAAGGAGAGAGAGAGAGAGAGAGAGAGAGAGAGAGAGAGAGAGAGAGAGAGAGAGAGAGAGAGAGAGAGAGAGAGAGAGAGAGAGAGAGAGAGGGGTTGGAGGGAGGGAGGGAGGGAGAAGAATGGAGAAAAAGAAATATAACACAGAGAAACAGAGAAAGAGGGAGAAAAGGAGGAAGGGAGGGAGGAAGGGGGAGAGGGAGAGAGAAAGAAAGGGGAGGGGAAGAGAGGGAGAAAGAGAATATACTCATATAACACATTTCTGTTTATATAAATGCATGTTTGTATTCATATAAAACAGAAAATAGAGGCAAGGTGAGAATAATGTAATAAATAAGGAAACAATTTCCATTCCTTTTCTCATTCCCCATCTTCCCACCTTTTGCAACAGGTTGGATGTGTGAAATCTTTCACTGATGCAGACAAATTGAGAGTGGTCACTAAAGCCACTTGGGTTCGCCTTTATTTCTCAAGTTTTACAGTGTGAGTCCCCATCCTTCTGCTCTGCTATAATTATAGCCTCAGAGTGGAGTTTTGATGTCCTTTACTTTTTACTGCCAATTAGGAGACAAACTTTCCCAACATAGGTCAAATTCAGTCCAAACATTCCCTTGAAATAATCCTCTGTGTCAGGAAGAACCATGCTTCTTCCCATTTATAAGAATGGAGGAACATAGCTTTTTTATATGAGCTCCTATTCTCCATTACACACTGCACAAGGGTGAAGATAAAAAAGACAACATCTTTCTTGTCGGCTTTCCTTTCCCTAGGTGTCCTTTGGATTGCTAAGCTCAGCATTTGAGCCTGTTGGTAATTTATACTTGATGCAGATGAAGTCAAAAAATAAAAGTTGAGCTGAATTAATTAGGCTGTGAGCCTGGGCAGAGCCATTGAAAGATAGGGACTCTTTGGCCAGGTACTTCTTGTCATACATGTCAGCATTTTTTGCCTGACTCCACAAGGGCTTGGAGCACTAGGGATGACACCTAACTGGAGCAGTCCTTTTAATTTATGGGCAATGACAATTAAATGGCAGCTCTCCAGTCTCTCCTGAGGGGAATTTATCTATAATAGGCTTTAGAGGAAAAAATGACACTTATTGGAAAATGAGGAATTTTTCTCCTTCAACATTTTATTATCTCTGAAAAACAGGGATTAGTTTACATTCATAACATAGGTAAATGTCAGTTTACCTACTCTGTGATTTTGTGAATTCAGTTCATTGGTACACATTATTTTATCTTTTTTTTTTTATCTCAGTTCCCTTATTTTAAATAGATATAATGATACTTTCCTTCTTTGTCTCAAAAGACAGTTTTAGCAATCAGAGATTGAACACAGCAAATCCTAAACTTAATCATCTTTCTCACAAAACCATATCTCCTTAAAATTTCCCTCTTTCTGTTATCCTTTTAGGCTCCCAAGTTTATAAACTGAGAGTCATTTTTTCCCTGATTTTTGCCTCTTCTTGACTCCCACACTATATACTTCCTATACTCAATTCATCATTAAGTCTTCCCAATTCTACCCATAACATAATTGGCATATTGCTTTCCTTTTTTTCACTCACATAAGCAACCAGCCTCATCTAGACACTTTTTTTCTGTTGCTTATATTATGGCAATAACCCCATAATATCCCCTCTGCTTTCAGTCTCTCCCTTCTGTACTGCATCCTTCATGCAGTGTCCAAAATAGTATTCCAAAAAACCAAGTTTTGCCATTTCACTCACCCTTATGTTAAAAATGTTCAGTGACTTCTACTCTGCAGCTTGATACTTAAGGTGATCTGTAGTCTGATTCCAACCTACCTTTATATCTTTATTTTATTTTATTCCTTTTCATAAATTCTAAGTTCTAGCCAATCTGGACATGTTCCTCAGGCTCCTTCCATTTGCACAACTTCTTCCTCCAAACCTGGAATGTATTCCTAACAACTTTCTCTAAAATATTACCTTGAACGTACTATATCCTATATGAAACCTCTGATTTTTCCCCTTAGTCCAAATTTGCTAATGTCTCTTACTTCTAAAATTGCTTTATATTTGTTTTCATGTTCTATCCTCCCAGTAGTACAGAGCCCTGAAATAAAATAACGTACAAAAAAAAATCACATAGAACAATAGACACAAGGTAGGTATGAGCAAGCTATGGCATATAACCGATGAAAAACTTTGAAGAAGATTTACAATAAAATCTATCATCAAGGTAGTATGAAGTGGAAAAAGAAGATGGCTTGGGCATATTATAAGTTTAAGGATGACAAGTATAAAAAGCACTATATTATTACCTTTGTAATATCAAAAGAAATCATACTTAACTGCTAGAATATTGGATGGATACCGTATGATAGGCAAAAGCATCCAAGAAATGAAAAACTTGTTGATGGATTGATTCAAACAGAATCAAATTCTTGCCTCAAAATGCATGCTTCCTCCATCAAATTTATCCTGGAATGGTATCTATTCCTTCCAGATCCCTAAAAGCAGGCCAAATCCTCGCTCAATTACTAGGTATATGATTAGCAACTACCTAGAAACCTTATACTTCTCAATCAAAAAAATTAACCATTGTAGAAAAAAAAATTAGGGAGCACTAGTGGTAAACACCAAAGCAACCTCACAAAAATGAACTTGATTATATTTTCACATTATCATGGTCATCATTTATGGCATTTGCATAGAACTTTATGATTTGCAAAGCACTGTATATATGTTAATACAACTGATAGAATAACCCTCTAAGAGAGGTGCTATTATTATCCCCATTTTACAGCTAAGGACTCTGAGGCAGATACCAATTAAGTGCCTTTCTCAGGATTACAGAATGAGTAAGAATCTAAGGCTATATTTGAATTCAAATCTTCTTGTCTTCAGTTCCTATGCTGTGTCCACTGTTGTTATCCACTCATTTAGTCCTGTCTGAGTTTACTTGACCATGCCAACTAGTACTGATGATGTTTTCTTGGAGTCATTTGACATTTCATTCTCCAATGTGTCCCCATTTTATAGATGAGGTAATGAACACGTAGAGATTAAGTGACTTGTGTAGAGTCACATAGCTGGTAGCTAACTGTCTAAGACAAGATTTGAATCAGATTTTCCTGATTCCAGACCCATTGGTTCTATAAACTACACCACCTAATTAATAGACAGGAATTTATTCATTTCTGATGTAGGAGTTATGAATCAATTGTCTATGTGCAGACTACTACTTGTTAAACTAAAGACCCAAAGAAACACAAAGCTTGATGAGAAAATAAAAAGATGTAGTTTGCAACTTAAAACTCTAACAATCTATTTTTTAAATTATTAATCCTATAAATGGGGAATGAATGTAGAAAACACCATATAATGTAAATATAAATATTTTATACAACATGTAACTAATATAAATCAGTTGCCATAAGGAAGAGATAAAGAGAAACTAGAATTTGCCTATCAAATCTTACCAAATTAAAAGATTATGGCAGGCAAGGACATTAGACACTTAGCTGATACAATGAATTGAATGACAGTTCTGGAGTCAGGAAGTCCCAAGTTAAAATATGGCTTCAGACACTAGCTGGGCAATTTACTTAACCCTGTTTGCCTCAGTTTCTTCATCTGTAAATTGGACTGGAGAAGGAAATGTAAACTACTCCAGTATCTTTGCCAAGAAAACCCCAAATGGGCTCATGGAGAGTTAGACACAACTGATATGATTGAAAACAACAACAAACCTCCCAACAGGAATTCACAGGATTTAAAGTAAGAGAATGTTGATAATTATTGAACTACACACTTACTTTCCCATCTCTGAAAATTCTTGTGAAACTACTTCTTTCCTTTTACACATATTAAGGGAATCTTTACATGAATATGAAAATTTTTGCAAACCAAAATCTATATTAGAACACATTTTAAAATCATGCAGTTGACAGTGAATATAACATCCCACTGTTTATAGTTTATTGTTATTATAAAATATATTTTGATAACATTTACCTCACAGGATCATTTCAAGATCAATTAAGATAATATATGTAGAGCATTTCCAAAACCTAAATTGCCACATACATGTGAGCAGTTGTGATTAAATGTATGACTAAGAAAAATATTGATCTGATCATCTGGTAAAGGAGAAGAGATGACCATTATGCAGCCTGTGTATTCCATTGATCTCTGAAAAATGTGAAAAATATAAAGAAAATCTTAGCAAGTTGGATGGGCCTTTTGTACCACATTTATGGGAACATTTTAATGAGAGCAAAGATAGAAGAAAGGTATAGGAAAGATGGAAGTAAAAATCCATACTGACAAAATCTCAGATCCAATAGGACATTAAAAGGACATCAGTTCTGCTCTTTAGGCAACCAGGCACTGAAAACCAAACTCATTATTTTTTTTAAATGTTAATTCATTATCCCCCAGAGGAAAAAAAAAACAAAAAAGAATATAGGGAATTATTGATATATGTGGACATATTTGTACATGCCTGTGACTACAAGCAACAATTATGAACTGAAAACTTTTTTTTTAGGATCAATGGTCATTTCTGGTCATTTATTTGTAACTAGATACTGTAGTAGTGTAGAAAAAGCTTCTGTCAAGAAAAATCGGGTCTTTTCATAATTCTGACAGTGAATCATGTGGCATTGGGCAAATGATTTGATCTTTTAGGGCCTCTGTTTCCTCATCTTAACATGAAAATTTTGATTAAATGTGGTCAAAGATCCTTTCTAACTTTGAAATTCTATTATGTTTCCCTTAAAAAAGAAGTCTCATTGAATAATTTGTTACAAGGACAAATTGGATGGCATATCTCATTAGCTAGAAATTATCAAATTTGAAGACCTTATTTAATATTAATATGAAGCAATTGAATTTTGATTCATTTATATGTTAATTTTTGTTTTTTAATTGATATTCATTTTTAATATTCTTTACTTTTTTATTTGAATTCCAAGGCCTCTCTCTTTTACTCCTCTTCCATCCACTAAAAAGGTAAGTAAAATTATATCAATTATGTATGTAAAATAATACAAAATATATTCCCATATTATACATATCACAAAAAAGCAAAAACAAACAATTCCCCTCAAATACACGTTAGTTTGCACTCAGTTTACCAACTCTCTCTCTGGGGGCGAACAGCATTTTTTCAAAGTGAGTCCTTTGTGATTGTCTTGATCATTATATTGACCAGAATAGCCAAGTATTTTCACAGTTGATCATCATTAAAACATTAATGTTAATGTGCACAAATGATCTCCTGGTTCTTTTCATAGGTCTTGTTATATTATTTCCCCCCGAAACCATTCTTCATTGTCATTTTAATAGCTTAATACTCCATTGCAATCATATACCACAACTTCTTCAATCATTTCCCAAATGATATCCAATTCTTTGCCACCATAAAAATAGCAGGCATAAATATTTTTGTACATTTAGAATCTTTTCCTTTTTCTTTGATGTCTTTTGGGTACAGATATAGTAATGGTGTTGCTGAATCAAGGGATATGTACAGTTTTATAACTGGGCATAATTTCAAATTGTTCTCAAAAATAATTAGACCAGTTCACAACTCTACCAACAATTTATCAGCATACCTATTTCTACTTATATCCTCTAGTAATTGTTATTTCTGGTGGTTGTGAGGTGGTACCTTAGAGTTACTTTAACTTACATTTCTCTAACAAATAATAACAGACCATTTCAAAATATGAATATAGATAATTTTGATTTCTTTTTAATGAAAACTACCTGTTCACATCCTTTGACATTTATCAATTGGAGAATGGCTTCTATTTTTTTTTAATTTGACTCACCTATATATTTGATAAATAAAATCATTATCAAAGAAATTTATTAAAATTTTGATATTACTTCCTTGTTTATTTTAGAAAATGCAGTTTCTCTGATTATTTTGTATTTTTGCTTTGTCTGAGATTATGATTGCTATCCCTGCCTTTTTTTTTTTATTCTAGCTGAAGCATATTAAACTGCTTTAGCCCTTTATTTTAATTCTGTGTGTTTCTCTCTGTTTCAAATGTGTATCTTGTAAACACATATTGTTGGGTTCTAATTTCTAATCCATTTTGCTATCTGCTTCCATTTTATTGTTGAGCCTATTCCATTCCCATTTACAGTTATCATTACTAATATGTATTATCTTTCATCATATTTTTTTCTGTTTGTCTTTCTCTGCCTCTGCCTCTGTCAGTCTGTCTCTATCTGTCCATCTATCTAACTGTCTTTCTCCTGTTTTTCCTCTAAAATGTGTTTTGCTTCTGACCATTGCCTCCGTTAATTTTCTCTCTCCTTTATCATCTTACCTCATATTTCTACTCCTTTGCCCTTCCTATTTCCCTGTTGGCCAAGATGAGTTTCTATATCCAACTCCATGGGGATAATTACTCTTCCATCTTTGAATTAATTTCACTAAATATCCATCTCCCTTCCTGAGATATTTATAGTCAGTTATTTTTTGTTATGATCCTAAGTCTTTTGCCTTCTAGAATATCATATTCCAAGTCCTCTGCTCCTTTCATATGGAAACAAATTGCTAAGTCTTACATGATACTTGACTGTAGCCTTGAATTATTTTTGAATTATTTGAATTATTTTTCCTAGCTGCTTGCAATATTTTTTCCTTGACCTAGGGGCTCTGGAATTAACTACCTCATTGATTTTCATTTTTTTCCATGGAAACCATTATAGAAATTGATGCAATTATGCTAGTACTTGCAAGCCAGAGTCTGTCATGTTCTTTGTTGGTTTTCTGGAGGTCTTAGAGCAGCCTTCATTTCAGTAAAGTAATCACCACAAGAATAGCCAGGTGTTAAAAGTCCAAATCCTTTATTATCTCCTTCACAGTTTCGTTTCCTTGCCTGGGGCCCAGGCTAGCTTTCTGGAGAGCCTTTCATACTGGCCTTGGTCTCAGTGGGGGAAGTGCAGGAGGCCAGGCCAGCCACCATGGTGCTGATGAAGATGGAAATGAATCTGGCTCTGCGTCCCTTGGCTGAGTTTTCAGCTTATATGCTCTACACTGAGTATAAATCATCATTATATCACCAGAAAACCATTATTTGTTGTAAGAGTAAATTAATCATACTGAATTTAGAGAACTATTAATCACCTTGCTAAACTAGATAACCATTGTCTTATCAATTCCACTGAGTTAACGCCTTGTAAGAATCCTTGTTTCAAGTTCAGAATTCTGGCCCATAACAAGAGTCCATCACAAAATGTGCCTCAAATTCACGAGGCTACATTATTTCATCTCAAATACTTCACAACTCTTTATTTTATGGGGCCATTTTTGTAGTGAATGAACCAAATGATCCAGTTCTCTTTTTCTCTATATATTCCTAAGATTGAAGCTAAGAAATGTCTCTATTCATAATTCCATCATGTACTCATGGCCTTAATGAAAAAGAATCCAGATTTTGGAGCAGGAGAAGAAAGCTCTCAATAGTAGGAGTCCATGAGAAGCCACTGTGTACTGGCACATCATAAGTTATAGAAGTCTATGTTCACCTTGGTTGTGCCCTTATATTAGAATTTTGAAATTGAGTTTAAAAGGATGGTCACTCTGGTAGGGGGAGGTAAAAAATGGAAGAGGGAAACATTTATTACCTCTTTTGTGAATCCATTGTAGGTTTGTAATTGCTAGGTGAATTAGATATAAAAGGATTGCATAAGTTCCAGGAATTTTTCATTTTGTCCTATAATCCATGAATGATTTGCTAGCTCTCTAGAACACTATAAGGCTTTTTAAGCAAGTCCATTATAGTAATTGGCTATTCGAAGAAGTGACCCTCTAAATTGTCATGAAATGCTAACCAATTCCTATTGCAGAGGGGAGACGGAAACATCCAAGTCTCTAAGATGGCAGACTTTACTTTGATATTTCTCAGCTTCTTCTTTTTCTTCTTCTTTTTTTTTTTTTGATTCTAATTCCTCTGCAAAAGCTACTCACTTGCTTTCAAGGCAAATATTTATCAGTTTGTTTCACTGAGACAACATTCTGTGATATAAAAGTTATACTATAATAACCGAATCTTTTCAGATGCTCTTTTTTCATGCTTCATCTTGATAGAGAAGAAAGGTAAGGTTACTTTTTTTTTTCTTTAAGACGAGTTTTCCCTATCTTTCTGAGTCTATAACTACAAAAACCATTCATAGTCTTATCCCCCTACTGATTAACTCACAAAGGATCTTTCACTTTTCCCATTTCCAGCCCTTCCTTAGGCATCCTAGGGGGCGTCCCTCTCTGACACAACTCTCTATATTAGTGCAAGACAGTGCAGGAATCCTAGCAATAACGCATAACTCCCAGTCTGAAGCAATCCACCAACCTCAGACTTTCCAATAGCAAGATTAAGGGTATGTTCATACATTGTCATGCTCAACTACATACTAAAGTTCTTGAAGGTTAGGCTAATGAGGCACAAATAGGTACATTTTAACAAACTAAAAATCTAGATGTAGTATTAACAACAATAATATATTATGATAATTATGTAGAATATAATAATTATATATGGTTTATGGTATAATATATAACTATATGTTATATTTGTATATATAATAACTTAGTATAGTAGCACAATAATATGTTATAATAATGCAATAATAGTAAAAACTGACATTTACATAGGACTTTACGTTTCAGAATCACTTAAGCTAGATTCTCTCACTTGATGATATCAATAACCCAGTGGGTCTCGGTGCCATGGTTATCTGAATTTACAGAGCTGGGAACTGAGGCTTAGAGGAGTAAGTCACTTTGTCTACAGTCATACATCAGTATGATTGATTAAGCAGATTTGAATCCAGGTCTTCCTGATTCTAAGTTTAGTACTATCTACTCCAGCACAAGTTGTTTGTGGGCTGATCTAGCTAAAATTAGAGAAGCTCAAAAATTTTTAAAAAATAAATAAAATTAGAGAAGCTAATCTATCAAAGGCTGGCTGCCCAGGGATGAATTGTGTTGATCACAGTCACTCATAGAGGCTGTCTACACAGGTATAAAGGAGATATATTATTTGTCAGCAGAGGAAGTCCCTATGCCATTGAAATCATAGACTTATTGAAATATTGGCAGTATAATATGATGAAGAGTGATAGGATTTGGAGTTGAAACCTGAGTTCAAAGCCCATCAGTTGTTACTTATTACTTTTGTAATATTGTGCAACCACTTAATTGAGGCCTTAGGCCTTAGTTTACTCATCTGTAAATGTAAGAAAGAAAAATTAGATGAACCAAGCAAACTTTTTTCTAGCTCTAAATCTGTGATACAGTAATGTCTCATATAGAGTGTTATTATTATGACAACATTCATTATTAAGCATTAAACATTAAATATATGCTTATTTATTGACTTATATTAAGGGTCTTTTTTAGGCAGTCTGAGGTAGCCCCTAAAGCACTTCCTCTGGTCCCCTTTCTGGCTGGAGGAAATAAGCTGCACTTTTCCTAATTTCTTTCAAATTCATGGCCTGTAGGCTTGTATTGCTTTGGATGACTTCCCTTAATATTAATATGACTAAGGTCACTGTATTCTAGTACTATATTAAATTTATCTCCAAAGTACAAATCATAAAAAAGATTAGGAGAAAAATGAGCACAGTTGTACATGAATTACAGTGAATATTGAAAAGACAGCAGCAGTGGATTCTTTTTTCTTCTACACTGGGCAGAGTCTCTCCCTTTACTTTCTCTTTGATCATAGCTTTGATTTTAGTGGGTCTTGAGGTTAAAGGAATTCTTTTTCAGACTTATTGCACTGGCACCAGGAATGGCTCAGCTGAAAGCATTTTGCCTCTGGCTTGATTTAGGAAGCTTTAAAGTCTCCTTTCACTCTGTGCTCACCACATTGGTCCTTTGTAAATACACATATAGAAATGCAGTGTATAAATGCATCTATATTGGGCTTTTTTGTTTTGATAAGCTATTTTTGGCGTCTCTCTCTGTGTGTGTGTGTGTGTGTGTGTGTGTGTGTGTGTGTGTGCATGTGTTCTGGAAAGACTAGTTCATGAGTAAAAGTCCTTCTTACCCCTTGTTCTCATGTGAAAATTGCTTTCTGATTTGTACCTATAGTCTCCACGGGAAGACCAGTTATTATTTTAAGTCTATTTTTAAAATTATATAAAATAGCTACCAATAATAATAGCCAACATTTAGTTAGCAGTTAAAAATTTACAAAGGTACTTTACAAATGTTACTTTTTTTATTTTGATAGCAACTCTAGAAGATTGGTGTTATTGTCCCCATTTTACAGATGAGAATAAGGCAGACAGTTCAGCATCACAGAACTAGTAAATGCCCAAAGGTGGATTTGATTTTAGGTCTTCTTGACTTGAGGTTCAATGCCTATTTCACTGTACAACCAGTGGGTATCACCTAGCTGCCACATCTACCTCATTTAGAAAGGCAGCAGCTCCAGTTGCTTCAGGATAAAGTGCATTTTTAGCATTTGTCTATATGACAATTAAAAAAAAAAGGTTGTCCACGATAATAAAATGCTTTTTAGGGGCAGTATATTCTACATTGAAAAAACTGCTTTCAGCATTTAGAGTGAATATTGACTTTGGAATCAAAAGATTTGGAATCTAATTTGCTTTATCACTGATCTGTGTAACTGTGGGCAAGTCACTTAACATTTCTGAGTCTGTTTCCCCATCTGTAAAATGAGTAAGTTGGACTAGAGGGTCTTTTAAGGAATTTTCATCTATAAATCTATGATTTTTGAATTCTGAGTCAATTGTGCAAGTCTGGAGAGAAGACAAAGAATTTTTGTTGGGGGGAGGACTCTATTTTCATAGTTTATGATTCTCTAATAAAATACTGCTTCAGTAATGTTTGCTACATTAGTCATTCAGGTAGCAGATGCCTTAAATTGAGTAAAAACAATGATAAAAACAGTGCCTCTGGTGGTATGGCTGATGCTTCTGTTCTTGGTGACAATATTTTGATTGTCTCACTGATGACCCAGTTACCACTTCCAACATCTTTTTTTCTTTGCAAGATGCTTTAGGATGACATATAGATAGGCTTGTAAAGAAGCATTGTCACTAGACCTTTGTCTTAGAACATTTAAATTTAGCAGATACTGACAATATCTTCAGTAAGAAGAGGCAACAATCATAGCTAGACCTCTGCCCTAGAGCACTAAAATTTAGCAGATAATAATAAATACCTTCAGCAAGTAGATACAACTGAGCTTGGCACTTAGTTAACAAGAATAACTAGTTAAAAGAGGAAACTACCAGATGGCATGCTTCCTCCCATCACTACCCCATGAGACTTTTTAAAATGTATTCCCATTTTCAGAATACATGTCTAAACAATATTAAAGGAACAATCTAGCTATTTATTACCTTCTCATTTACAGAGTCCTCTATGACCTAGGACAACATTTTGGTGCCTGCTGTATGTACTGAACATCACTCAAAATAAACTTTAAAGTCATTACAAGGCTTTTTTCCTAGCTAGATAAGTGTCCTTCCTTAGAGATCTCAGCAGCAGCAAGTCTCTGTCCTCAAATGCCATCACCTCAGGCTCTTTGTTTCTCTTCCCACCCATGGGATGGCTTTCCAGGATTTTCAGGATCTCTCCTTGCATATGAAACTGAACCATGAAGTCTAAGGTTTTTTCTGCCCCATAGCTTCAACTGAATTGGTATTAAAGGGTTTTTGAGTTGATTTGAAGGCACCTGTATTTTGTGGTACTTGTCACTGGGGTCTGATTGGCCAGATATGGCTCTGTGTATAGACATGGATTAAATATTTTATTTAATTAAAAATGGGCATTTACAAGCATAAAGCATCTAAATTCTGAAGAACCTAGAAAGATGAAAAATTATCATTTCTGTTCAGGATCTTATGATTATGACAGTGGGGAATAAGAGTATGCACAAATAATCATAGTACTATGAAGAGTATAGTTGTCAGATAACATATAAAAAGTGCTATGAGGATCAGTAGAAGGACAAGTCACATCTGATTGAGTGAATCATGAAAAGATTCATGGAAGAGGTAACATTTGAATTGAGTTTTGAATGATGGATTATACTATAAAAGGCAGATATAGAAGAGGGGCTGTTCTAGGCAAAGTGAGTAGTATGACAAAAGACATAGAGGAAGGAAAGCATCAAGAAATAATGATGATAACTAACATTTAAATAAAAATCTTTTCTCATAACAAGTCTATGAAGCAGAATCTAAGTATTATTATCCTCATTTTAAAGATGAAGATTCAGAGAAATTTAGAGAATTTTCTATGATCATACAACTGGAAAGTGTCAGGTTAGTTTTGAATCCAGTTCTTTTTTAACTTCAGATCTAATGATTATTCCACTAAACCAACATTGATTATATTTATATTTGAAATCATATTTTGGGAAAGGTAATTCCCTCAGACTGGAAAATAAAGTATTTATAGGAAAATGTTGGAGCATAAGTCTAGTAGAGATAATGATGGAGGTCCATGAATTACCAGCTAAGGATCTGAGAATTTATTTGGTAGAAATGGGGTACATTTTAAAACTACTATGCGTGAAACATGCATTTTCATGTGTATGTGTGTATAAAATCATAGATTCATAGTTAGAAGGAAATTAATACCATCCTTTTGGATAAGAAACCATGAAACTCAATGAGCCTCAGGTCACCTAGATAAAATAGGAGGACTGGGATCAAACTTGGGTCTTCTGACTTCAAATCAATTGCTATCTCTACTACTGACACATGATCAAAGTGAATTAACTTAAATAGCTAGTAAATGTCTGAGGCCAGATTTGAACTCATGAAGAAGGGTCTTCCTGATTTCTAGTCTGGTGCTCTATCCTCTGCTTGACTGAATTAATTGGGAATTATAGATGAGTCAATGTCAACTTGTAAAATAAATCTCTAGTGGAGTGCCCAAAGAATCTGTTCCTTTTAGCTCTGTTTGTCTAAAATTTTTGATTATTGATTTATTTGATTAATTATTGATGACTTGGTTTTGTGTTTTTAGCTAGAATACTTGTCAAAATTGATGATGACACAAATAAAAAAAGTGATTGGGAAGAAAAAGAAAATGAGGAGCTGGGTATATAGAGAGATTTATGTTCTCTCCTTTACTCCTTTCCTATTTTCTTCCTAGTTTCTTTCCCTCCTTTCCTTCTTCATGCCATTTTTTGTGGATTCTTCCACTTTAGGAATTGTTTTATGGCATTATTTAAAGGTGTTTGGTGAAAAGCTCAAGTGAATCACTGCCTCTTATACCATCTTGGCTCTGCCAGAGTTTGTATTATGTTTTTTGAAAAATTATTGCTATCATTTATATTTAGCATCATCTTCATCTACAAACATATCTCTCTTCTCCCTGACATTTAAATCATCTCTTAAAATAAAAAAGAAAAGAGAAAAATAGCAAAAATAACCAATAAATCTATTAATTTAAACAATATGTGTAACATTCTACCCCTATGCTCTTCTACAAAGTAAAGAAAGAATATGTGCAGATTAGTAAATACAAAGGTGATATCAATTAAATATCTCTGATCTTATGGTCATCTGCTTCCCTTTGACAGTTGCCTGTACCCTCCATCCTGACAAAATGGATTGATGCTTAAAGCTTCCTGGCTCAAGCATGTTATAGGCCCCATTGGTGAGGTTCTTTCTTGACCTACCATATCCTAATGACTCCAGTTTGGCCCACTCAGACATAAAGGTGTCTGAAAGTGATTGCAGTTTCCTTTCCTGAAGCTGCTTTCCCAGTGCTCAAAATACCCATTAAAAGTCTAATTATTCAGTGGTTCCATGAAAAAAAAGACTTCTGAGTGAGACCCAGCTGGACAGAGGATCAGGACTGACAATATAAAGCCCATTCCATCTAGCTGCTTTCACAGACTATATGTAAGCTGTTAAGCAAAACTTCAAGGCAATAGCTTGAAAATAGTCCTCTCCCATCTCCTTGTTTCACCAGTACTGCTGCTTCTCTAGAGACCTAAATACAGTTTCTTTGGAAACTCCTGAAACAGCTCTGGCAGCAAAATACTTTGCCTTATACTTAATAAAAACTTTTACAAGCTCACCTTCTGCCCATTATTTTGAGTTCATCCCAATGGTCCAAAATACTTAACCTGTCCTTTGTATTTTTGATGGTTGAAGAACTTGGACATCAAGAAGCAGAACACAGTCCTAGTGTTGCTATCTACAGCTCGGAGTCATGTTTATGATAAATCACTTTACATTTTTTTGAGAGGGATTTATCTCTCTTTAGACTAGATTTTCCAGGTGCATAGAACCGTGCATTTAAAAAAAAAAAAGAAGGCATAGCTTTCTAGGCAAAGGCAAGAGTATTTATCATTTCAATTCAGTTCTATTCGATAGATATTTATCTATGAACTTATTATGTTAAGGCACTGCCTCAATAGGCACATCTGAGATAGGGACTGAACCTGTGATTTCATAAATATAGGGAATTCCTGGATGATGACCCACCTTCTACTGAGACAGGTCAGCATCTTATGTGTAACTTAACAATCTTACAGAGCTGTTTAGAATTGGAGAGGATCTGCTTTGTCCAGAATTACATAGCCAATATATATGAGAGGAAAGCGATTTATCCTTTATGCCATGTTGCTTTGCCAAGTCTGGGAGAGGGAAGTGGTTTTATTTTTCTTTGTATGGGTTTCTTGGTTTCAGGTATGTATTAAAATAGAGAAGATAAGAAATAGATAAAAGCCACTATGAACAAATAATTCTAATTATTATATACTTATATTTCCTAGGTTTGGAGCTCATGGGCTCTTAGAAGGTGTACATTTGTAGAAGGTATGTAACTAGGGAAAATCCACACAGGAAAGCTCCATTGAACGCCATACTCAAGGAGGTTAGTGGTATTGTTTGGATAGTGTGAGGATGTGGTTGTTTCAAGAATTCAGGGCAGTTTAATTAAGGGCATGAGGCTGGGAAAAGAATCAGTGAGTGCAGACAAGTGTGATATCAACTTCTAATTTGCCAGTGGCAATAGCTACATTTTCAAAGCATGTATGCACCTGCTTGAATAGAAGGAGAATTCATTTGACTCTTCTAAGTCTAAATGAGTTATTGATGTCTTAGGGAATTAGGAAAATTTTGATTACAATTTTTTCTCTGGGCTAAGTGAAGATCTGGATTCTAATCTCAACTCTGCCATGGAGTGGCTATGTGACCTTATGCAAATAATTTAACCTTTATAGCCCATGATTCCTTTAAAAATATTTTCATAAACATGCTTGTTAAACATACTTTTGTACTATGTATTTCCATATTGTTAGGTTCTTACTAAGTGCTAATGAGAGAATGAGATGATAAGTTCTTACTAAGTGCTAAGTCGGTACTTGACAATTCTCTAGTTCCGGCCTTTCCTGGGAGTTTTATTTGTGAATTCCTGGGGAAGAGCTTGCATGCTTAGGAGGAGCAAGTTCATGGGTTGAAGTAATTTTTCCCAGAAGCCCTTGCATTATCCCACGCTCATTCTCTGGGAGGATAAAAGAGGGCAGCTCTGGAGGAAAGAGAGAGTTTTGTCTGGATGAGACTTGAGGCTGCTCTCTGCAGGAAGGGAAGTCGGCTCTGTACAGGAAGAAGAATCTGTTTGAGAGATTTGAGTTGACACAGAGAGTGATCGGCAGCTTCTGGAGACAACAGCACGTTATACCATATGATATTTTATTTCTATTATATTTCATTTTAATATAATTGGTTTCTTTTGTAATGATATATATTTTATTTTTGCATTTATATACATTATCCTGAGAAAGGATCCATAGATTTCACTAGATTGTCATAAGGATCCATACTACAAAATACCCATGATGTACATGAATATCACTGCTTTAGAGATTTGATTGGATACTTAAGGACCCTTATAGATTATTCTATAATTCTCTGCAATGGAGGCTTCTGTCTTTATTCCTTTCACAGTTGTCATTAAAACTGTAATTTCTTGCTTTTTCAAAATCTACATTTTTATTTTTCACTCTTGTGAATATGGGTGGCTCGGTGGTTCAAAATTTCTGGTCTTTGGAGTGAATCCTTAAATTCAGTTGAACATAAAATCAATTGGGCAATACATGACTTCTCTGGGCAAGGCATTTTGGATACAAAAATGATGTAGCCCCTCCTGGCAAAGAACCTATAATTTATTTAGGAGAAACAGCATATGCACTCCTATAAATAAATTCAAAGTTATTTCAAGAACTAGCAGCAGGTGGGAGTGGTAATGGTTTGAAAAAGATCTTTGCCAGAGGATAGTCTATCTCTCAGACCTGTGGAGGAGGAAGGAATTTGTATCCAAAGGAGAACTAGAGATCATTATTGATCACAAAATAGAAGATTTTGATTATATCAAACTAAAAACTTTCTGTACAAACAATACTAATGCAAACAAGATTAGAAGAGAAGTAATAAATTGGGAAAATGTTTTTATAGTTTAAGGTTCTGATAAAGGTCTCATTTCCAAAATATATAGAAAACTGACTCTAATTTATAAGAAATCAAACCATTCTCCAATTGATAAATGGTCAAAGGATATGAACAGACAATTCTCAGATAATGAAATTGAAACTATTTCTACTCATATGAAAGAGTGTTCCAAATCACTACTGATCAGAGAAATGCAAATTAAGACAACTCTGAGATATCATTACACACCTGTCAGATTGGCTAAGATGACAGGAAAAAATAATGATTAATGTTGGAGGGGATGTGGGAAAACTGGGACACTGATGCATTGTTGGTGGAGCTGTGAAAGAATCCAACCATTCTGGAGAGCAATCTGGAACTATGCCCCAAAAGTTGTCAAACTGTGCATACCCTTTGATCCAGCATTGCTGCTATTGGGCTTATATCCCAAAGAAGTACTAAAGATGAGAAAGGGACCTGTATGGGCCAAAATGTTTGTGGCAGCTCTTTTCGTAGTGGCTAGAAACTGGAAGATGAATGGATGTCCATCAATTGGAGAATGGTTGGGTAAATTGTGGTATATGAAGGTTATGGAATATTATTGTTCTGTAAAAAATGACCAACAGGAGGAATACAGAGAGGCTTGGAGAAACTTACATTAACTGATGCTGAGTGAAATGAGCAGAACCAGAAGATCATTATACACTTCAACAACAATACTGTATGAAGATGTATTCTGATGGAGGTGGATATCTTCAACATAAAGAAGATCCAACTCACTTCCAGCTGACCAATGATGGACAGAAACAACTACACCCAGGGAAGGAACACTGGGAAGTGAATGTAAATTGTTAGCACTACTGTCTATCTACCCAGGTTACTTATACCTTCAGAATCCAATACTTAACGTGCAACAAGAAAATTGCATTTACACACATATATTGTATCTAGGTTATACTGTAACACATGTAAAATGTATGGGATTGCCTGTCATCTAGGGGAGGGAGTAGAGGGAGGGAGGGGAAAATCTGGAAAAATGAATACAAGGGATAATGTTATAAAAAAAATTAGTCATGCATATATACTTTTAAAAATTTTATAATTATAAAATTAATTTAAAAAAAAGAAAGAAGAGAATAAAAAAAAAAAGATCTTTGCAATATTTGATCTGAGCTTTGAAGGAAATTTAAGTTCCTAAGAATCAGTGTTGAGAACAGACTCCTTTGCAGACATGGTAGATTACTTGTGTAAAGGGCCAACAGTAGTGGATCCAATATCATGTATAAGAAACAGAAACTTGACAGGATAGGTGGATAAAGACTATAGAATAAGACTGAAAAGGTAGATGTGATCAATATTGTGGAGAGCTTTATGTGTCAGGCTGAAGATTTTATGTGTTTATCTAAAAGGTAATAGGGAGACATTGGAGATTTTGGAATAGTGAAATGCCCAGGTCAGATTTGTGTTTTGGGAAGATGAGAGAAATTACCAATTTTTGTTTATTACAAGTTATCTAAGGTGGAACTGTTTTTCCCCTTTGTCTCCAGTTTTCAAGTTTAGTGCATTATATATGACTTGAACCAATCCCTCCTTTCACTTGATTTTAATTTAGGCCCTTTCATTTGTACAGTATGGTCATTTTTGTAGTTTTAAGTTCTTCTTTTATTTCGTTTAGTTTTGGTCATTCATTCAGCAAGTGGTTCAGTCCAATTCTGCATTATTGTGCTTAGTTTTTGATACTATATTATATAAGGGACATTCACAAACTGGGTATATCTACATGAGGTCAACCAGGACAAAGAGGGGGCTCATAGAGCCATAGATTCAGAGTGGGAGAAACTTGAGATATCTTCATATCTCATTTTATAGATGAGAAAATTGAAACCTAGGGTTATACAGTAAGTGTCTGAACCTGGATCTGAACACAGATTTTTCTGCTCCAAATCGGGTTACTTACCTACAACATCATGCAACCTCTTAAGACCACGCAAAATGAAGATGATCTGATAGAACTAGATATATTTGGTTTTGGGAAGAAAAGACTACATGAGAAACATCAGTATCTTGTAGTAGCATGAAGAGGTATTAAATGTGTTTGCTCCTTACTCCAATCTATCTACTCATTTATCAAAATAATCTTGTTGAAATGCAGATTATGACCAATGTCACTCCTACTTAATAAGCTCCATTGGCTACAAGATCGAGTATAAAATGCACTGTCATTCAAAGCTCTTTATAGCCTGCCTCATGCAATTTTCTTTATACTTTACAGTTTTCTTATAATTAAACCCTATTTACATATTCCAAATACATTGTGTTCTTTAAATAAGATATTCCAACTTCAAAATCTGGGCATTTTCATGGTCTATTTTCTATGCCTGAAATTCTCTGACTCATCATTTCTGCTCCCTGGCTTCACTGGATTCCTTCGAGCCCCATCCTATGTTGATGATCTTCAATTGTACACAGTTTTTTGCACATGATATACTCCATTAAATAAATTCCTTGAGAAAAAGGGCCATCTATTTTGTCTTTATTTGAATTTTTATCACTTAGCATCGTATTTGGCTTAGAGGAGACCTTTAATGTTTATCAACTGACTGACCTACCAACCTGCTTGATTCCCAAGAACATAATGAAGAACACTGGATAGAAGTTATAGGTAGGATAATTTTGGCTTAGGTAGATGAAAAACTTTTCTAATAGCTGCTGGAGAAATGGGTTTTCCTAAATGGAATCATAAATATGGAGTAGAAAGAGTCCTCATGGATTATTTAATCCAAACTCCTCATTTTGGAGATGGGAAACTGAAGCTCAAAGATTAAATTCCCAGGAATACAAATATTTAATAAACAGCAGAGCCTGGATTCAAACTGAATTCTGTGAATTCTGACTTCATATTCAGGACATTTTTCACTGTACTGTGCAGATGTCGAGCAAAAGCTGAATGATTATTTTCTGTGCATGATGCAAAGAGTATTCCAATGAATGGTTCTAATTGTCATTCTATTCTATTCTATTATTCTTTCATATCTGAACAAATCTCATTTCCAGAGCCTCATTCAATAATATGAAATTTACCTTTAACTATATATTCTTTCAGAGCTAATCCAATTCCAATTGATCAATGATGGACAGAATAAGCTACACCCAGAAAAGGAACACTGGGAAATGAGTGTAAACTGTTTGCATTTTTTTGTTTTTCTCCCCAGATTATTTTTACCTTCCGAATCCAATTCTTCCTTTGCAACAACAACAACAAAATTCGGTTCTGCACATATATATTGTACCTAGGATATACTATAACATATTTAATATGTATGGGAATGCCTGCCATCTAGGGGAGGGGGTGGAGGGAAGTACAAGGGATAATGTTGTAAAAAGTTACCTATGCATATGTACTGTCAAAAATATAATTATAAAATTAATTTTAAAAAACTATATATTCTCTCAAGGATATTAAAATTTGGCTTAGTCATCTTCATCAGCCTTTCACCTGTTTGCATCTGGGACTCTTGACTCATGATGCTTCAATTAATGTTAAGCTTCTTCTCTGACTTTTCCCTTTTCAAGCTCTTTTCCTCACTTTCTTGGTTTATGAGAATTTTTGCTTATCAACTAATCTTTTTTTAATCTTTCTGCATTTCTATTCTGTAGGGAATGGTGGTATCTTTCCACTTTCTCTTCCAAAGATGCCCATAATGGAAAGGTCCTCTAGTATCCCTAAATGATCCCTAAATTGATTTTCCCCACAAAGAATCTTGCTATCACAGAATAACCTCACCTCTCGGGCATCAGCTCTTGTAACTTAGCTCTGGTACAGCTTACCATTCCACTATTGCTTTCCTGCCCTTAGAGTTCCTTCCTTCACAGTTTGACTGGTCATTGGTACCCTTCCCAGGTTAGTTCTACCAACTGCTTCGCCCACAATTGAAAGGTGAAAGAATAACCACAGATGCTATCATTGGAACCTCTACCATCTGCCAGAAAGTAAAATGTATGACCAAGATAAGTAGTTGGGGAAAAAAAAAGAAAAAAGTACACTTTGAAGGAGCTAGCATCTCTGGCTTTGTATCAGAATACAACAGAACTAATAGGCAATTTCTTACATTCATTTCCTAAGGTAGCAATATAAGCTTTTCCATCTGCTATTGGGACATAGTTGATTCCTCTTGCCAGTCTCTAGGTGAACAATTGGGTAGTAAGAAATTGTGTCATTATTTTTGAGAAGCACATCAGTGGCTTATACAACCTGTACACAGTTAGGCATTGGGTTCTGATGCTAATTCTGGTCTCTAGTTTAAGGTTTTATAGACTCAGAGAGGTTCTCTTTATTCCCTCGGTTTTATTTAAACTCATAACTAAATATTGGTGAAACTCTATTTTACCATTCCCCTTTACTGTCAGTCAACAAACATCTGTTAAGTGTCTACTATGTGCCAGGTATGGTGCTAAATTATGCTTTTCTTTCAAAAGAAGTGAGTAAGACTGCTATTAATGTCCTTATATTAATATCACAACTTCATGGAACAGTTGAAAGAGCAGTGACTCTCTTTTCAGAGCACGGTTTCAAATATTATTTTTGCTGCTTTTTAATTGTGCAATTTTGGCTAAGTCATTTAGCTTCCCTGGGCCTCAGTTTCCTCATCCATAAAATTAGGGAGTTGGACCAAATAGCTTTTGTGAAAGGTAGGTGTTTCAGTGGATAGAATATAGGATCTGGAGTCAGGAAGACTCACTTTCCTGAGTTCAAATCTGGCCTCAGACACTTACTACTGTGACCCTGGACAAGTGACTTAACTCTGTTTCCCTGTTTCCTCATTTGTAAAATGAACTGGACAAGAAAATGGCAAACTACTCCAGTATCTTTGCCAAAAAATCCCAAATGGAGTACAGAGAGTTGGACACAGTTGAAAAATGACTTAACTAAATGCCTTCCAAACTCTAGATCTGTGATCCTTTGATCATTAGGTAGCTATATCAATCAGCAATAATAATAATTACAGGAGTTTTGGACAAGTCACCTCACCTCTCTTCAGTCTTCACCAATCAAATGAAAAGGGCAGGTGGACAAATTGACTTCTAAGATCCCTTTTAGCTCCAATCCTAAGTCCTCATGGTGTCTAAGGTCCCTTCTAATAATACGATTCTGTGATTTTAAGTAATACTAGCCTTTCTTGAAGAACATAGTGTTTTCTTCTACTCTTCTTCAGGACCTGAGTTAATTTCAAATTTTCCCTTCAAGCAGATCTAATGAGTCATGCCTAGATTATTATAGCCTCTCCTGCTAGCCTCCCAGATTCTTCCCACAACCTCCCCTCTCCCCCCTGCTCCAATATTTGGATGGCACAACTGGGGTTTGTGTATATGAATATTTATGAGGATGCTTATCACCATTTTCCCTGCTTGCTAGTTGGTCCATGCAAATTTACTTCTCTGTAACATTCTAATATTAGAATAATTAAATCATAGACTTGGAAGAGATTTCAGGGGTCATCTTGCCCACTCCCTTCATTTTACAGATAGGGAAATTAATGCTTAGAACGATTGAGACTTGCCCAAGATTACTAAAGTGATAGGCCAAGAATTCAAACCAAAGTCTTCATATTTCAAGTAAATTATTCTTTTCTCTGTATCATGCTGCTTCATTCTTAAGATCAAATATTAATTTTTGGCATTTGCCTTCAAATTTTTCAAACTTATTTTTCCTGCTATCTATACCTGGTTCCTCTTTTACTCAAATTTGCCTTTTTGAGATAGCACTTCATCTTGCTGGCCAGTTATTTATCCTTTTTCAATCCCTGAAATTTGATCTAAGCTGTTTCATGTGTGAAATCATTTCTTTTAACCTGATGGAGAAAATGTATTCCCTTCCTGCTTCTTCTGATTGTTGCCCAACATTTATTTTCATCAACAAATGAAGCCTGTTTAATACCATCCATCCTCTAAGCCATTAGTGCAATTTCTGTCTTGTAAGGGCCATGTTAGTAATGATCATATTTATGTCGATCACATATTTGGTTTTCTTTTCATAAGAGTGATCTCCCTTAGGAAGTAGCCCCTCTCCAAATATCAAAGACAGTCACACACTTATATAAAGTTTATTCTAAAGTTTACCGAGCAAATTCCTGGCAAACACCCTAGGTTTTTAAATATTATTATCCCCATTTTATAGATGACATATTAAATTTCAGAGAGGTTAAATGTTTTGTCCATGTTCATAGAGCTAGAAAGTATCAGAATTAGGATTTGAATTCTGGTTCCTTGACTCCAAATCCAAGGTTATTGTTTTTTCCCTCTGCTGTGGTTCCTCAGAAAATAATTTGCTAATTGAGATAAAAATTTTAGCTCCTACAAGACAAATTTGTATTCATCAGTGAACATTTGTTGAGATCCTACCAGTGCATCTATTGCTCTTTCACTGCTTTGAAGAGTGAATTCCTCAATTCAGGTCTCCATGCCTGCCCATGGAGAAGCTTATTGTTAGTTTTGTGTCATGCAGCATGACATAGTATCATTGAGGAGACAGGTTTAAATACTGCTTTAGATACTAGCTTTGTTAGCCGGGCAAATCACTAACATTTCTGAATCTTGTTTTTCTCATATGTAAAATGTAGTAGTTCCTAGGCCATCAGGCTGTTGTGAAGATAAAATTAGAAAAATTATATAAAGAACTTTGTAAAACTTAAAAAAGTCTTATGTATCAGCTATTATTTTTTTATATTACCTGGGACTCCCATCTGCTACCTCTAAGCAAGTTTCTCCACCCCTTAAATTGCTCAAATCACATGGCTCCTATGACTTCACTGGATTTGAGATTACAGGTGTCTTTAATGAGTCCCTTTTCTCCTACAACCATGAGCAAACCCTAGCACCATATTTTCTTTTCCTTCTGGTATTTATCTATCCTTAATACCTATGTCATATTACCTCAAGTGTGTCATGTTATGGTATTTCATTTCACAGGCTGCTTGAACTTGAGACAAGTGACAGGGAAGGGAAGGAGAAGACCTCATCATTTGCCTCATTCTTCTGTGGTCTATTTTTCTGGGTGATGGCTTTCTCCATGGTCACATTTTGCTTTCATGTTCTTCACTAAACAGTTTCATTGAAAACAAAAAATATGCAGCTAAATAATTTCTGGTCTTGTCTGGAAATGCCAAATGTGGAGGCAGTAGCAGCCTGGTCAATTTAATCATATTAATACTCCTTATCAGAGAATGCACTGCCCCACTCCAGGATTTAAAACTTTTGCAATTTATCAGGGGAATGCCAATTATCTTCATACAAGTATTCACTTTACCAATTAATCTCTGTTCTAAAACAGAGAAAATGAAGAATACCTAGAGATTCTTAAAGCATGGTGAATAAATAACCTTGGTGTGAGATTGACCCAAGGCAATATGATGAAATCCCAAAGTACCTTTTTGGTTCCTGCCATTACTTGATGAAATCCAAAAGTACCTCTTCTTTCCAGCCTTTCACCTTTTCCCCATTAGATCAGGTACTCAGAAGTCTCAGAGAGACCAAAAATCTGCTGTTGCCCTGATTCCTTTATTGTCCATTTCACCAACATACCCTCCCTCAATACAGATTAAATTTCATTTTTCCAATTCCCATTTTCAATGTCTATTTGTGTTTGTCTATCAAGCTATCAAATAAAAGCAATTATTTTAATGTTTCATTTGTATATGAGTTCTTTGAGGGAAGAGATTATGTTTTTGCTTTTCTTCGGATCCCAACGTCTGACTCATAATAAGTACAAAAAATTATTGTTGTACAAAATAAATGCTCATTGATTGACTACCTGACCTTTCACTCAGGGCCTTTTGTGAAAGAATGCATTAGACAGTGTGGAATTATTTTAATCACATAATTCATAATGTGTCAATGTCATAATTGAAAGTCTCCTTAGAAATCAAATAGTCCAATCTTTCTATTTTTAAGATGAGGAAACTGAGACCCATACTTGCAAAATGACTTGACTAAGGTCACATGACCCAAATAAGGTTTCAAGTGTATCTTCATGACTGTTTTTTTCTTTATTTTCTTCCTGATTTCTTCCTTCCTTTCCTTCCTTTCCTTCCT